>NC_056751.1:276842031-276857031 GCF_019279795.1 Protopterus annectens
GACTGTCCCTCACAATGTGGGACAGGTGGTAACCCTGACCATTGGGCTAGACTTAGCTATTGGCGGCTCGCTAACACGATACATTTCACTTCCACTTGGTATAACTATCAACACTACAATAGAATACGGGCACGGGGTTTTAAATGTCATTTGTTTGAGGGATGGGGACTCAATATTCAGCTATGTGCATTTGTGTTTGCTTCTTACTTTTGTGTTCGCAAAACTGTCTTGCATGCTTTGCATATGTTTCAGTATCTATGGACACTGACAGGTGTGATTACTATTGGGGGCAGGCTGTACTATTCAGCATTTTAGGTTGCACGTAAACAGCCGGCATGTCCACGCCTCCATGCGGAGCTTGGACATGCCCCATGCACTCGCGCACATTTCCTATACACGTGGATGTGGCGGCAGTGCACCTTCATTAATATGCATATGGCACTACTGTGTCATCTCTACGCCGCACGGTCAGCACAAGCTTAATGCCGTCCTTGCGCTGAGCTTCATGAATACTGGTGAGTGTCAGAAATACATGAGCTAGGGATCTAAACATCTTCTGCAATATCAACAGAACAGTTTGGAGGAGAAGGTATATTTCACAGAGGATACCGCTGTAGTACAGCAGACTCCGCATCCACATAAAAAAGTTCACCCCTGTCCATTTTCAAGCACAACTTACCTCTGTGGATGGGAGACAGAAAATGTACCCAAGGACTGCTCCCTGTACTACTAATGAACACAGGCAGCTCTGAAATGCTTAGTTGTATGCATGGGTCCCCTCAAATTATCTATGGTTTGATCCCAATTACTCTTAAAAAGGGTAATATAAAATTATCTGTCATGGGATGGGCAAGGAATCTATAACCAAATAGGACAGGTCATTCTAAGCACAAAAATGGAAATGGATTAGGCCTAAAATGGCCTGCAAGGGCATCCAGCCCTGTTCTTACATTTGAACCTATAAAAAGTATGTAATTATATATATCTGTTCAGCAACACTTGTATTTTGAACAATTAGAAAATTCTGGTATAAGAATTTCAGTTTAATAAACCTTACTGATATTGTTTTGAAATGTTATATAGCTTTTTTTTCAAAATTAAGGTTCAAATGTAATAAAGATCTTTTTCAAAACTATGGTTACCACAAAATCTGAAGCACCAAAATTGATGATAGCATGGTTCTTGCTTCTTCCAACATTTTTTCCAGTTGTAGAAGGTTATAATATTTGTGGATAACAACATTAATTTTATTTTATTTGTCCTTTGGTAACTGGGAAAGTCATTTGCCCATTTCCAGTGATGGCCTGGGGAGAAAAGCTCCACAACAGATTCATAAAACATTTAAACAATAGTTATGTGATCACATACAGGAAGAGGAAAGCCCTGCAACAGATTAAACGTATTACAAAGAATTGAGAAGAAAGGCTCTACAATCACACACAAACATATTTTGCAAAAGTTGATAGGTAATTATTTATATGGGGGAGAAAAGCCTCACAACAGATAAACATCTTTACATTAGATTTCATTAACTAGATCACATGGCTTGTATGATGAATAATCCTATGAGAAAACAACTGCATCAGAAACTCTATATAACTTGAATGTTGACTATAGATAATTATTTACAATTTTTTCACCTATATATGTTAATAGAAAATAGTTTTCTGTATCCATTTCTATCTTGACATCCAAATAATACATTATTTTACCAGCATTTCTAATTGTAAAATTCAAAACTCATGTCCTTTTATTTGGTTCAGGTAAAACGTCGATGAATATCCCTAGTCTGTAAGTTTGAAGCACATCATCAGTATGATATCATTTAGTTTAATTTTCAAAATAAGCAAAAGATATTTACTCTAAAAAATAATCAGAAATAATATATCACAAATAATATATTTTGGCAGCGTAGTGGTGCAGCGGTTAATGTTGCCTCACATCAAGAGGTTCTCCGGTTCAGTCCTTGGCTGGGGTGCCTTCTCTGCAGAGTCCGGATGTCCTCCTTGCTTTCACGTGAGTTTCCTCTGGGTGCTTTGGTTTCTTCCCACATTCCAAGACATGGGTCTGGATTTTTTCTCCCTGGCCCTCCAGTGAAAATTGGCCATATTTTAATATGTCTGCATGCGTAATAACTGTTTGATTATGAATATCTGGAACCAATGTAAATGTGTGAGCTATTATCCTCCTGTAGTGTATGAAACTTTTACAGTTATGTTCTAAAATCAGGAAAAAGACAGGCTCTATGTTCTAAAATCAGAGAAAAGACAAGCTTGTTAAGCATCTTTCTGATGAAAATCTGCTTAACATGCTCATGTTAGGCACCTCTAACTGCTGTTAAACTCTAGTTTCATCTTCAAGAATTAACAGCAGTCAGTTGTCACCACAAAAGAGCAGCAGCAGGTTTATCATTACAGCCGAGTGTGTCTCCAGGCATTTCTGCAGTTACCTCCTACTGCGCCTCTAGGTATCAAATATTCCTTGTTATGGGATGCATATAGACACTCAAGACCCAGCTGCTCAAAATCCAGGAATTTGCAGTCGGGGTCTCCAGTGGCTATTTCTCTGACTACCCATCTGGCCGAGCAGCTGCTCAAACATTTGTAGTAGGCCTGTTTTAAACATGGCTGCTCTTCCTGTCACACTTCTGTGACAGCTTGTTTATGCGTGTCTGCAGCAGTTGACTGCAGCAGTTGAGATACAACATTCAAAACAGTAGAACAATTGGTGGTCCTGCAATTTTGTTTTCCAACTTTTGTAATACATGGGAGCATTTTAAGTCTCTTGTAGTACAAAGAATTATGATTAGGTCTCTCAGATCTTGAACCAATTGTGTCATGTTCTTGTCATGGATGGCAAGATTTCCCTCACAAGCATTGCTTTTCATGTCTCAAACCTATAATAAGTTGGTTACGACTAGAGAAATTATTGTAACCCATTATATTACAAAACTCACACGCCTACCACACCTTTGTTGACTGTATTGGGGGGCACAATACCGCAATGTACAATAAGAGGGGTGGAACTTATATTTATTAGGGAATGTTTTTAAAGGGAGGATTATCAAAGGAGGATGATTATCTCCTCAGTATGGAGAATATCGATATCTGTGCAGTAACAGAAACCTTGTTCAAGGCTCTTGAGAGCACCCCAGCTCTAACAGGTTATACTTCATACCATGCTTTTCAGCGCCAAAACTCGGACCGAACCACAAATGGAGGGGGAGTATCCATATTTATCAAAGATACCCACACCTCCAGGTTAGTGGCACGGCACCAAGCATTGGAGACCATCCATGTGCAACTAACAGTTGGCAAAACTGCCTTTCAGTTTGTAGCCTGCTACAGACCACCCTCCCAAACACAGGAACCTCACTCGGCTTTCCTGAGAACACTGGAGAATATGAAGGTCTCTCCAAACACCATTATATTGGGTGACTTCAACTACACAAACATTGATTGGGAAAACTACTCAAGCCCAAACACCCTCACCCAACAGTTCCTAGAATTTATAAACTCGAATGCTATGGAACAACTGGTCACCACTCCCACAAGAGGGGAAAACATATTGGATCTGGTCATCACCAACATGGGGTCTCTATGTTCCACACCAGAGGTATACCCCTCATTGGTAAGATCAAACCATAAACTAATCTCACTGGACATCCATATTCCATCCCCACCCCCAACCAAGGAAACCATGGTGAAGACCTTCTCAAAAGCAAACTTCACACTTCTCAAAACCGAGGTGGAATCCTTCAAAGCCCCCAGGCCAGTGGAAAATATGGCCCAAAATGCAGAATCCTTTACAAAAGCATTCTATGGACACCTACAGGAATGCATGGAGCATGCTATCCCAAATAAAACCAAGACTCACTCCTCCAAAGGCAGGAGACCTGTCTGGTGGACCCCGGCCATGAATAAGCTATACAACAGAAGGAGAAAGCTACTACATGATAGAGCAAAATCCCAAAAAGGGAAGGCGTCTCTGATCAGTACTAGCAAGAAACTATGATCCCTCATAAAATCATCTAAGGCCAGCTTCGAAAGAAAAATTGCACAAGACACTAAAGATATTCACAAGGCCTTCTTTATTTATGTCAGAAACCTGGGAGGCAACTCCCAGATATGCTCTGAGTTAGTGAAAAATGACAAAAATACACTGAACCCACAGACATTGCCAACATCCTGGCAGAAAGGGTCAGTGCAAACTTCTCCCCCCTTTCCCCCCAAAAGAGCAAAATGTCTATCCCAACAGAGTGTAGCCTTCCTGAGATCACAGATGCACAGGTAAGAGCTGCCCTCTCCAAAGCAAAAAACACAGTATCAATGGGACCAGACGGTGTCCTGGGCTGCATCTTACATGAGCTCCAAGAAGAACTAAACCCTCATATAAAGTCACTGTTCAATCTCAGCCTTACTACATGATATGTACCCAAGGAATGACGTACAGCAACAGTGGTCCCACTCCACAAAGGTGGTGTTACAACAGACCCCGGAAACTATCACCCTATAAGCCTGACTAGCCTGGTCTGCAAAGCTATGGAGGGTATCATAATGGAAATCATAAACAAAGACATTGGGAACCTCCAGACACTGGATCCTACCCAATTCCACTTTGTTAAGGGCAGATCTTGCCTCTTGAACCTGGTCGACTTCTTTGAAACAGTTACCAAAGCCATAGATGAAGGGAAGGTAGTCCACACAGCCTACCTGGACCTCGCAAAAGCCTTCGACACAATACCCCACTCGGGCATCATAAATAAGCTCACCAGCTTAAATATCAACCTCTATGTCACAAGATGGGTTGCAAACTGGCTCAGGGATAGAACCCACGTGGTCAGAATAGCAGGTGCCATGTCAGACTCTAAACCAGTTACAAGTGGTGTCTCACAAGGCTCAGTCCTGGGACCTCTCTTGTTCGGTATATATTTCTCCAAGGTACAGGCTAACACGGGTGGACTATGGCTGACCAAGTTCACAGATGACTGCAAACTGGGTGCCATAATCGACTCTCCGGCTGACACAAGCATCCTCCAAAAGAGTCTCACAGAGATGGATAACTGGTGCCAGAGCCATGGCCTAAAGCTAAATGCCAAAAAGTGCATAGTCATCCCCTTTGGGAAAAACAAAGTGCCCACAAATTACCACATAGGTGGTAATCCATTAAGTATGGAAGAAGTAATTAGGGACTTGGGGACCCAAGTAGATAGCAATCTCTCCTTTGACAATCACGTTGCCAAAGTGGTTAGAAAGACCTTCTACATAGCCCACCTTATCACGAAAGGGTTCACATCTAGATCAAGAGAGGTCATTGTGCCCCTCTACTCATCACTTATCAGGCCCATAATTGAATACAATGCCCCATTTGGGATGTACCTTACCCGACACCTGCAGCAACTGGAAAGACCCCAAAAGTACCTCACCAAGAGGATCAAGGGGCTCAAACAGATGCCCTATACAGTTCGACTAGAGAAACTCCAGCTCTACTCAGTTGCGTATCTCCTACACAGAGGCGATCTGTGTCTGACGTATAAAGCCATGTCCAACCCAGAATTAATGGACATGCTTCACCTCAGGAAATCCAAATCCCTTAGAGCTACATGCTCCAGGGACTTTAACCTTAGCACAGAAATAAATAGGACATGCTGGAGGGACAGATTCATATCCCAGAGGCTCCCCTCACTCTGGAACAAAATCCCAATCCATGTTAGGCAGAGCCCCTCACTGACACTCTTCAAGAGAAATCTTGACGAGTGGATGGGAGATTGTAAGTTTACCCCTGGGATCTCTTCTGTGTCCCATGCTTGACAGAGGTACAGTAAACTAACCTTAAAAGGGCTACCTTCTGTGACCTACTATACAGAGGCACAGTCAACTAATCTAAAAGGGTGGTGAAAGCCAAACACACTCTGGCTAGGCTTATAAATGCCCTAGGGCAGATAGCCTAGTATCAACCTATGAATCTATGAACCTATGAAACATATAGCATTACCAAAATTATTACATGACACCATACAATTAGGTTTTAATTATGGGTTTTGGATAAAAGATGATAAAATGTTTACGTTCCTTGCATGTCAGGGTCATTCTACTAAGGCACACATACATTAATAAAAAAGACAGCAAGTCATATTAACATTTGTCATATTCATGCCTAATATATGATACATTACATGACAAATTATTCATTCCAACATTGCATAAATTGTTTAATTCCTGCCTTCCATTAAACCTCACTCCTACTGAACACTGTTTCTTTATGTCCATTTAATCTCCTCCTTCTCTATTTTTTAAGTTCCCACCTCTAGTTCTTTTATCACTATTAAAATATTCAGTACTTCAGTTACAGTTGGTTTATATTTTTATTTCTCTTTTCTAGTAATTGCTCTTTTGGCAGCAAGTAGCATTAAATTTAGTAGGGCCTCAACAGGCAGTTCAGATCCTGTGTCTCCAGCACAAAAGAATCATTTCCTTGCTTACAGCTATTTGCTCCATCTGTGTTTCTGAAAAAGCACTTTACAGATATTTTTTTCTTAAAGCTGCCAACTAATTACACTTTCTCTCTTTTCCCCCTCACTTCCAGCATTTGCCATCTCTCTGAGTAAAAATGATATGAATTCTACTTGTGTTATAAAAATACATATGCAAACACTTCTAGGAAAAAATCTTAAATCTGGTAGACTGTGTTGCATAGTTGGGAGCCATACACATATCCTCCTATTGTACCTTTGTAAACTGCCAATCCAGTCTCTCTTCCCAATCTTTCTAACAACTTAGGACTGATTTTTAGAGTACACAATTTGTCTAGAGTCCCTATTTAACAAGAAATGCAAGTAGGAATCAAAAATCTAAAAAAACAACAGGGCTCCAAGTACTACTGGATTTTATACAGAAACATATAGTAATCTTCCTCCTCTAGTTTTACACCTTTGTTGGGGTGTCTGCCATGCAGCTTTGCAGTATACTGTTATTCCACCCTCTTGGAACCAATCTTTTTTTACTTTCAGTACTTGGTTCTGGTAAAGAACCTACATCACTCTCTAATTATAGGCCCATATCATAAACATTAACAGTAACATATATATGGGAGTTTAGGCAAATAGAATGGCCTCATTCCTCTTTAATTCATCCAGATCAAGCAGGTTTTCTTAAAGATAGAGTGGCTAAAGATATTATACTAGAATAGCATTATGGTTTGAAAGAATCCATATATATAAGGCACTCCTCTGGCCTTATGAATCGATGATGAGAGGGCATTCAACAATATTAGATAACCCTTTGTGAGGCACGTTGTATCATTATTTGATTTTCTCATCTCTTTTATTGAGACCATAATGGATCTATACTGTGGATCTACTGCAGTAGTCAGGGTGGGGTCCTTTATATCAAAATCATTGGAACATTATAAAGGTGTTTGGCAAGGTTGTCTCCCTTTCCCATTATTCATTATAGCCACTGAACAATTACCACAAGGTCTTCAGAATACCCTTAAGCCATTTATCTGAATTCAGAGATAAGCATGGATCTTGGGGAAGTAGATTTGTACACAGATGATTTATTTCTGTTTTTTTACCAGACCCTCAGAAAGCCCTTCTAAGTTATTAACACATATGGAATGAGGGGTTATTAAGTTAATCCATCCAAATTCATACTTATAACACCAAGATATACTTTGACATCCTCACAGAGTAAACAGTATAACTTTACCATCAACCCTACTTCTTTTAAGTATTTGGGGATCACTATGGCATTTGCATCTAAAGATACTCAAGACATAAACATTCACACTATTTATCTTGATTTATTTCTGTGACATTATATATTTTTCCTGTCTTTATAAATACATGAGTCAATCACCAAAAATGTATTAAGATTTGATTATTACTGTTTCTTAATTCACAGTTATCTGGCCGTACAATATTGTAAACACATTCAGCCATGTCTAAAGAGTATTACTATAGTAAAAATAGCTAAATAATTTTCCCATATAATGCTTAAACCACATCTAGGCAAAGCAGAAAAGGTATTTTTCCCACACAGCCATTAATTTGTTTCATTATTGAATGTGCAGTTACATTCTGCAGCTTTAAAGGTGAACAAATAATTAAATTGAATGAAGGAAAGATTTTTGGCAAGGAAATTGGCATGCTAAAAAATATTCAGAAGTACTTGAGGAATTATTACTTTTTGGCACTTAGTGCTACAGTTGAATACCTTATAGAGAATCCCTTCTGTTTTCTGAAAGTTCACTTGAGAAGATGACAATAAACTACCATCTTTCTGGTCTAAAAAATATGACACTGGATAGAGACTGCCTGCATTAGTGACTGCCTATACACTGTATACATTGTTAAACTATATAACTCTATCCATACAGACATCAGAAATACCTCATCTGAAATTTCATTAAAAAAACAACTGTCAACAACACAGTACTGCCCTTGTAACTCCTCCTTTGCTCAGCCTCTTCTTATTGAGATAATTTCCGATCTATATTTTAAAATCCCAAAGAAATCATACCTATCAATACTATAATACTGCCCTTCCATCAGCACCATGACTAAGTCCACTCCATTAGCAGTCAAATATAACATGATAAAGTCCTCACACTGTCTCATGTTTACATATGTGAGGTGAGTAACTGCTTGGATGAAATTTGCATATGCTTCATCTTCCATCTATGTACTAAAACTTCAACATGACCTTATACCTAAATCATAAAATAATGCTGAATGTTCCTTAGACACTTGTGATTCTAGCATGCTGTAAATAACGTACAGTATACTTGACAGGCACAGTGCTGAACCATTTCCATGAAACCCATAGCACCAAAACCTCAGAAAGCTGACAAACAATCGAAACTCAACATTTTCGACTGCACCACACTAACAAACAATGGGTCAAATTTGGAATATCGGTGTTTGAGGTTTTGTGAAGGTGCAGTTCGGAGTTCACTGAAGCATTGTGGACATCGACATTATGGAGGCAAACCTATACACACATACACACACACACACTCACACACACACACACACACACACACACACACACACACACACACACACACACACAAGCACATAGTCATTTCAGTGTTATGTCTTATAGTTTTATTGTTAGTTGATGTTAATTGCCTGTGTAAATGTACCTAACATTGAGGTTTTCACCCTGGGTCTTCTTTGAAAAGGGCGTTTGTCCATTAGGACTTGCAATCTGATTGGTTTATCTATTAGACATCTGAACTTGCAGCAGTTAAATAAAGCAGTTTTTTTTCTGTTTATTCCATCTTGGATGTTATCTTTTGTTTATTCCATCCTGGATGTAGAAACTTCTAGCTATTATGTTCCAATCTACTCCTATACACAAGAATGTTTTTATCCTTTACAACCAAGTATCCTCAAAAAGGTTTACAGAGAAAATAATGTTTAGAGCTGAGTGAGTCAAATGATTACTTCATCAATTGCACTGAAATAGCAACATTTTATGAAGCTGGCACTGGTGCTATCAGAGATTTCTTTTCCCAATGATTATAAAATGTTTATGAGTATTTTTCTTGATATAAGTTCAGCATTTGATTCAGTAAGTTGGGACTATCTGTTTACCTTACTGAAATGCACAAACTTCTCAGATGCATTTGTAAAGAGCATTTATACAAAGGAACATTTATATTAAGGTAGGAACATATGTTTCACAAAAATACCCATTTTAAAGGTACAAAACAAGGATGTCCACTTTCTCCACTATTATTCACTTTAGTAATGGAGCCTTGGGCTAACTTGATCAGAAACAGTACTGACATAGAGGGTTTGAAATAGATGAAAATACAACATCCAAAATTCACTTTTGCAGATGATGTTCTAATTACATCAGAAGGATCTAATTCTTCTATGCAGTCTCTATTTGATAAAATGATGAATTTTAAAAGTATTTAATATTCAATGAAGAAAAACTAAAATACTACCTATAGATACACAACGAAAAATATTCTCATTAGTGATTTTACTAAATATGTACCCAATTCAGGTCAGATAACTTATTTAGGTATAATACTATCTAAAGATATTAAATCTATTATATATAATAATTATAATACCTGTTTTCTTAATATACAAAATCTTTTTACTATGGAGGAGAGACAATTATTAAAATGATAATATTCCCCAAGATTTTATACTTAATACAATAAATAATACTTCCACCTACAAAAATAATTATCAAGAAACTGAATACACTAATGTTAAATTTCCTATGGGCACCTAATAGACCTAGGATTGCTTTAAAGAAACATACTAATAGCTGGTCTCAAGGGGGTATTTCTTTTCCAGACTTTAATTTATATACTATCTCTTCTATTGTAAAAGTTATTACTTTATTACTAGATCAGTCATATGTCACAAAATGCAAAGATTATTGGGAGCTAATTAGTATGCACTTCATGAAAATCTCCTTAACATATAAAAATATGATTGTAAATAACTCCATGTTATGGTTACTAAAGGAATTTTGTACTTCACCTATTATACCTAAACATATGGTTTGTTACCCATTAAATATTATTATTAGCTATCGTAACTTTATATTCCTAAGTATAGGAACGGAATTTTATTATATTCCCTATAATGTATACTCAGGGTATGCTTTTGTCATCTACTTCTGAAGGAACTCATTTAGCTATAGATAATGATCTAAAATACTGGTATCAGTTGATATCTGATAATAAAGTTAAAAATCTAGATTTCTTAAACAAGAATTTGATCTAAGAGCTTGCTGGTTAGAGGTTCAAACCTTTAGACAACATCTCATTAATAAAATAGATCTAATGTCTATAACAGTTAAAGAATCTATTCCAACACTGATTGATTACTTGACATTAAATTTACAACATAAAGTTTCTGATAAAGGTAAACTTTCATACATACATAAAATTATCAGACAAGAAACTTTTTACAGTGTAGATACATACTGGAATTATTTCACTTCTATTAATGGGGACCCACCAAATCAACAAGATAAACAATATATATTGAATCTGCCTATAGAACTACTGCCTTCCATTGTCTGGAGACTTTATACATGGAAATTTTTATATAGCTCTTTTTATACACCTTTGATGATGAATAAAATAAATAATAAAGATAATCTATGTAAGAGATGTAATGTAGAAATTAATGCTGACTGGGCTCATATGTTTTATGACTGTATAACATTGAAAGAATACTGGAAGTCAATTAATGAATTTTTGCAGGCTCTTTTTACAGATAATTTCATTATTTCTAAATCTCTTATATTATTCAACACACCTGTACCTCAAAGTGTTAAAAGGTTAAGCTTCCCTTGTTATGGTCTATTCTAGCAGTGGCTAGGAAAATAATAACCAGAAATTGGATTTCAGATACACCTCCTTCGTTCAATGAATTTAAAATGTTATGAATATAGTGTGCCATATGGAAATAAACACAATTAGGTCAAGAACAACTAGAAAAACATCTTATTATATTGTATGGGATAATTTACAAAATTTGTTAAAAAAATTCTAATTTCAATAGCATGGTATTTTAGTTTAATTAATTGATCTGATTGTAGTGGATGTCTTTGTAAGTACTTTAGTTGTTTTGTTGAATATTATAATAATATCTATTTTTAATTACTTGTATAAAATTGTTATGATATTTCTCTTATATGTTAAAACAATAAACCTGTTTTGAAAAAAAAAAAGAGATTTCTTTTCCCAGAAATGAAATAAATGCATATAGTATGAGTTCAGACAAATAATTACAATTAATTACCCTTTTTTATTATTTTGATTTGGAAAAATCAGTTATCCATTTGGGGGCAACAATATTCTAAGTCATTCATGTTTAATTTTGCTAATAATGGTCACTGTCTATTTCTATGTGAAAATGTATTATAATCATTTTGCAGCATGACAATAAAGCAAATTGTTCTTCTGGTGCAGCTATGTATTATCTCTCAAAACTAGATCCAAACATTTGGTAATGCCTACCATTCATAACTTTCAGATCAAGCATGAAATCTACTTACAGGGATCATCTTAACACTACTGTCTCATAAAAAACTACTTTGTTAACAACCTCAATTCTTTAGGGGACATCAGTCATATAACCAGGATGCTACAAACTAAAATGAATCAATCTGTTCATTCAGCTCTCTCTCTCTCTGAACCCATTTTCCCCTCCTAGTAACATCACACTCAACAAAAACATTGTATTTGCTTTAGCTGATCATATTTACATTTTTTCAGTCTTTCCTACCTTCTATAAGCAATAGTTTATTAACCTATATCTCTAATTAAAGTATGTACACTATACTTGTGGAAATATGTTTATATAATATAATTAAATATATAATTGCTTAAATATATCTATATACTACATTTACTTTATATTAATATATTTATATTAATTCATTTTTTTCTATTAAGAATTTCTATCCAAGTATTACAATGCAGTGCATCTATCTGATTTTTTTTTCGCATCTGGTTAACAACAAATGATAGGTAGGTAGGTAGATAGATAGATAGATAGATAGATAGATAGATAGATAGATAGATGGATAGAGAGATTTAGAGAGTTAGATACACAGTGGAAAATATAACATTCACCGGAGTTATTCACCAATTATGCTTTGAGGGTGTGTGCAAATTAAATAAGTAACAATCCATGTATTTGTTTTGTCTAGCAATGTATAACTAATAGTCATGTAATTTATTGTGCTGTTTTCAGGTCCTCTGGGGCTCATGCTGTGACTGAAATGGGTCTCAAGACCAGCCAATCATCCCGGTAACTGAATTTTAATAAGTAAAGACATATTACATTGAGAGCAAAGGCCAACATAACTTTTACCAAAGACTTGCATTTTGAGAGGTGTGTGCTAATTAAACACCTAACACCTAAAAGGGCTTCATAAGTAAAGTGGACATCAGAACCTGCTACACCTAAGGTTGAATCTCGGAACTGGGTATTTTAGTTTTCAATAAAATTAATTTAATGAGCAGCAGAGGAAAGGCTGGTAAATAACAAGTTCACAAATGCTGAATCAAAGGGACATCAGAGAAAAATGTTTTTTACAAGTGTTATTCTATTTTAACTCAAAATGTTAACTACCTTACAAAAGATAGCTTTATTTTGAACAAAAGCAACATTTTACATTTAATTTAATGTATTTGTTAATTAAATAAGTTAGTCTATCTGCTGATAAAAATCATCCGCAGTAACAAACAACTGTCAAAACAGCAATTCACTAAATTGAAGATAGCTCATGTTATCTGTAGCGGTAAATAGCCTAGGTACCAGGTTTATTTCTAGTGATTAAATCCAACATGACTGACCATTTGGATCTTTTTTTGTTTGCTTGTTTAGAATGTTCTACAGTTTTGTGTATTTGTCAGATGACCGATGGACCATCAGTGTTAGTCAGTGTGAGTAGCTATGCACCAAGCACTCAAAAAGCAAATGTTACTGGGAGTTCAATTTATTTATTTTTCCTACTTACAATCTAAATGCCTTTATCTAATACAGCTTAAACTACATATAAACAATAAACGTCTGATGTGGACGTGCACACTAATGCTGTCCCCATCTAGTATGCTGTTCTTTTATATATATTGCTCCTGGCAATTATTTAACATAGAAATTAGGTCTAAAATGAATCTTTGAATGAGGTGGTTTCCATATTCATGAAAAAAAAATGTATTTTTTTTCTCTTGCTTTAAAAAAAATATCACCATCGTCATCATCCTTTTTACCGGGGTTCAGGCACCTAGGCAGCAAGACATTTAATGGCTGAAAATACATTCAGCTGCAGAGAAACATGTGGGCAAAGAGAAGAATGTGTTGCCATACCTAGAACTTCAATAACCAAATGCACAGAAGACAGCAGGCCATATGGCAGGCATCAGCAGCAGGCTGGCCAGTGGGCATGTCAGTGGTAGTAAAAATGCAGTGCACAATCGGCAGTGCCTGTATAATGCATATGTGTGGACCACTACCCCCTTCACAGTGTCTAGGCAGCATTACTTAAACTTCATACTAGAGCATAAATGTGACTACAGAACCAGGCAGGATTTTCTGCATGCTGTAGCACACTTCTGTACACTAAGCACAATAATCATTACTTCTGCCTCCATGCATATTAAAGCTGTGGGTTACCATATTTGCTTGGGGGTGGGTGCCATTTCCTTCTGTATTCAGAGCCTCTCTTATCTTCTTTAAAAGTGATACTTGCCTATATAAGGTTTTCTAACACAATCCATCCATCTCCTAGCTGGACAACCTGACTTAGTCTTCTTTTTTCCTTTATCTACCAAATCTATTTCATCAAATTCTTCTACTTTCCTGAACATGGGATTGAACATCTGCAATCTGTTCTGTGTAATTGGAGTTTCTTGGCAAATTTTACAATCTTACTTTTCACAGTTTTAGAAAAATTCTTTGTACTATATTAGCTCTCATTTCATGTTAATTAGATGCATTCCAGAATCCAGATGCACCACACTTACAAAAGAAAGTCCTTTTTTGTTTGTCTATAAGAGGTGTGCTTAGTCAAAGTCAGAGAACGCAATGTGTTTTGTTAGACATCACCAAAGGAAGTTCCTTGCAAAGTTAGACATCCTTGCCTTTCACAGTTCTGGAGAAAATCTGTATGCTATCATAGCTGTCAAACCATGCATCTTGCCTTGTAAGAATGACCTGATTGTTTAGTGTTATGAAGGTGTGTGTAGGTGTATGTGTGTGGTGTATGTTTAGTGTAGTGTTCGGGATATTACATTTCGTGCTTCTGGTCTTTTGGGTATCTGGTCTCGGGATTATAGGCATCGGTATAATGGGTTTCCAGTCTTATGTACTGAAGCTTTACATATATATATATATATATATATATATATATATATATATATAAAATATACATATTATATAAATAGATGAAAAACAAAGTGAATTCTAATCATAAATATGTATATCTACTTATATATATGCATATGTGT
>NC_056751.1:276862031-276962031 GCF_019279795.1 Protopterus annectens
ATATTTTGATCATTACATATCTGCCTACAAGCACAGATCCATTGTGAGTTGATTTCCTGACATCTACAAAGAGAAAAAAGGATTTTTTTTTATTAGCAAAAAGTAATCACAGAGAGGAGGAATGAACATTATTCTAAGTTACCTTGAGTCTAGGAAGTGTGAAATTCAAAGTGTATTTTACTCAATGAGTTCTTAACTGACTGTTAAACAGAGAGGGAGGCTTCTCACTGGCCACACCCAAAGATAACGAACGCTAGAAACAGTGCAAAGTAACTCTGACAGAGAACCCAATTATTAGTTAAACTATGTTTAAAGGGGTGTGCATGGCATGTCATAAAGTGACAAAGTGAGAATTACTGTTAAGTAATATAGAATAACTGGTATGTGGCCTGCTAAAGATATGTATCTGAATATACTAACCAGTTGGAGAAAAAAACTATTGTCATGTGAAATATGTACTCAAAGTACAAAGTATTGATGCAAATAGCAAGCATGGCAAAATTATGTTAAGTTTCCAAAGTGCAAAAAGTAGCTCACTGCATTTAAAATAAAGCACTAAAATTAATGAACTATAAAGCAGTGAGGCATCAAATCACCTCTGACTTGGGGAAAGTGGCAATTCCACTAATAAATGTAAGGCATGGAAAAGTATTGTGCTTAAAAGGTAAAGCAGTAACTGATGTACTGAGGGTTGAGAAAATATCACAACAAAAATAAAATCTATGTTCAATTGTGTTCTGAGAAAAATATTAAACTGGCAATTCTAAAATAACTCAGATAATTTTAGAATGTATACAGTGGAGTATACAGAGGAAAAGTGTTGCACTGTCTTTTGAGAATAAGGCAGATCTGATGTATATGTAATGTAACATGCTGACTACAATGCATATTTATCTACAGCCTAATAAAATATATCAAAACACAAACTAACTAAAAATAAATGAAACCAAAGCCACTAACAATAGGGAAAACCAATTTTCACCACTAACAAGCCTTTATTACCACAGCAGTTAAGCATTTTCACTCCAGCTTAAATGGAACTTTATCAGAACTAACATATTAAAATCAAACCAACAATTTATACATTGTTCATCACATCATGTGACTGTATTCATTTAAATAAATATTTTTTAAAAAGTATTATTTAAAAAATGGTAAAAATTAGACTCTACCATAAAATACATCTAATTTTATTATATCACCCATATCACTAACCATTTTTTTATTTCACAATGTCTTAACTTTAAAATAAGACACAATGAACAGCTTTCATTTAATGATGGACATAAGATCGCATTTGTCCTTATCTGCCACTGTGTTTCCTTGATATTAAGATGCTCATTCATTATTTTTCCTTGTGGATCTTTTCTAAAACTTTTGTATTACAATTGAAAAGTGAATTAAGCAATGTATATCAAATTTGTAAGGACTCTTGGCATTTTCTTAAGATGCTTAATGAGGTTGAATTTAACCTGACATAATATTGGTTACTATAAATGTTAACAATTTATTTTTGGTTATTCCGCATGTCATGGGTTTAGACTGGTTTGAAGAGCAATTAGTCAAACATACTTAATTAGAACCTGATGGCATTAATGTTATGAATACCCTTATGGTAATAGCTTTGATGAACAATTTCTTATACTTTGAAAGCCAGTATTTCAAAAAAAACCCACTGGAATAGACATGGGCGCAGCATGTGCCCAAATATTTGCAAATTACATCATGGCTGAATGGGAGGATTCTTATTTATTTAACAGTCCATTTGCCAGGAATTGGGGAATGTATACCAGATTTCTGGATGATATATTTCTTTTATGGAATGATTCAATAGAACAGTTGCAATAATTTTTTTACATATATAAGCAACACAGTGGAATTTTTGCCATTCTCCTACAGTTATCATCAAGATAATACAGTGTTTTTGGATGTGCTTATTAGTAAAGATTTAGTTAATAATATTCATTGTAAACCAACCTTTTCCAATATATACCTCCATTATTCAAGTTAGCATCCTCAACACCAAAAGAAATCAGTAGTTAAGGGCCAACTGATACATTTGGCCAGGATGGATTCAAATGATACCAGGTTTCTTATGGAATTTGACAAAACTGGACATGGTTTCTTCTAGAGGATATCCTCATTAATTTTTAATGGACTGAAGTTGTCACTAAAAGAGGAAGGGGTATTTATTCCCTCATTTTAAATGGTGGCAATGTGATAGCGGAGTCTTTTCCTGATAGGTCTGTATGAAACAATGAGTATTTATTTTGACATATTGTTTGGATACTCCAGTTATTATAGATATCATCCATACAAATTGGAGGATATTTTTATGTGCACCAGAAATTTTGACCAAATTAGGCCTGAAACCAGTAATAGGATACAGAAAGGATAACATTTTTAAGAAATTGTTGGAGAATGGGTTGACTAGTATTAGGGACACTGGTAAAATGGACACCTATAAGTGTGGGGCCTGTTCACAGTGTCAACATATTTTAGTTGGAGAGTCTATTTATATTCAGGGATGAAGTATGTAGCCAAACGTTACTTTAATTGTTCATAGGTTCATAGGTGTGTACTAGGCTAATGGTCCTGGAGCCTTTACAAGCCTAGCCCATAGAAGTGCCCTGGGATCATGACGCCCAACATTAGTTTCTAGTGCCTCTATCAAGTAGAGCCACTGGAGTGATCCCTAGGGTGAACTTTCTATTTCCCATCCACTCATCAAGATTTCTCTTGAAGAGGGCCAGTGAGGTTGTCTGCTTGAAGTGTATGGGAAGTCTCTTCCAGAGCATGGACATTCTCTGGGTTATGAACCTGTCTCTCCAGCATGTTCTGTTGATTGCGGTAATGAGGTTGAGGTCTCTAGAGCATGTGGTGTGAAGGGATTAAGATTTCTTTAGATGTAGCATTTCTAACAGAGCTGGGTCAGACATGGCTTTGTAAGACAAGCAGAGATCACCTCTTAGTAGATTATATGAGACAGAATAGCTGGAGTTTTTTTAGTCTGTCCATGTAGAATATGTGTATAAACCCTAGGATCCTCTTCTTGAGGCACATTTGTGGCCTTTCCAGCTGTTGCATGTGTCTAGTGAGGTACATGCCAAATGGGACATTATACTCGATGATTGGCCTAATGAGGGAAGAGTAGAGAGAGATGATGACCTCTTTATTCCTGGATGCAAAACCCTTGGTAATGAGATGAGCCACATAGAAAGACTTTCTGAAAACAGTGGCAATGTGGTGGTTAAAGGAGAGGTTGCTGTCAATCTGTGTCACCAGATCTCTTATAAGGGTCTATGTTAAATCAGTGAATGCTTAAAAAAGATAATGTTGATATATTGACCCTCTTTAAGCAAAAGCTTAAAATCTCGAACACTCAGAACAGCAATTTTTTTCCCAGGGAAAATAAATCGCTGTTCCACAAAAAAAAAAATAAATAAGAAAAACCTTCAAAACAGTAAATAAAGTGGGGGGCTTCATCCTCCACACCCCCCTACTTAAATATACCAACTCCAAGGTCACACCACAGTGGAGTAAATGGCAAAGTCCCAAAAACAGCCAAGTGATTTTTTTCCCTGGGAAAAAAATTGCTGTTCTGAGTGTTTGGGATTTTCAGCTTTTGCTTAAAGAGGGTCAATAAATCAGCATTTGCTTTTTTAAGCATTCACCTATTTAATATAGATCCTCTTATAATGCCTTCAGTGTTCAGTGGGCTCCCATTAATGTGGTAATTAGTGGAAACTGAGTTTTTCCCAAGGGGATGATGACGCATTTTTTGGCATTAAGCTTAAGGCCATGGTTTTGACACCAGTCATTGGTCTCAGTGAGGCCTTTCTATAGGATGCCTACATCATTTGGGGAGTTAATAATGGCTCCCAATTTGCAGTAATCTGCGAACTTGGTCAGCCAGAGTCCCTCCGTGTCAGCCTGGACTTCTGAAAAGTAGATGATAAACAGGAGAGGATGCAGGACCAATCCCTGTGGGACTCCACTCATGATTGGTCGGCAGTCTGATTTGGAGTCTGCTACTTTCACACTGTGGGGGTCTATCTGTGAGCCAGTTTGCAACCCATCTAGTGATATAGGGGTTGATGTCTAGTTTGGTGAGTTTATCAATAATTCCTGAGTGGGGAATGGTATCAAAGCCCTTGGCTACATCGAGGTAGGGTGTATGAATTGCCTTGCCCTCATCCACAGCTCTGGTGACTGATTCAAAGAAGTCAACCAGGTTGAGCAGGAACAATCTACCTTTCACAAAACAAAATTGCGTGGGATCTAAAATTTGGAGATTCCCTATATCCTTGTTAATTAGGTCCATGGTGATGCACTCCATAGCCTTACATATAAGACTCATCAGGTTAAAGGGGCAATAATTCCCTGTCTGTAGTTGGTCCCCCTTTATGGAGTGGGATGACTAGTAGTGTGCTATTCGATAGGGACAAAGCCTGAGGTGAGGCTGTGATTGAACAGGACACACAGATGTGGTGCCAGTTCACTTTGTAGTTCATGTAGAGCACATCCAGGGATATTGTCGGCTCCCATAGAAGCTGTATTCATGGCCTTGGCCAATGCAGTTTTAATCTGTGCTGCAGTAATGTTGAGTGCCTGGCATTCCTCCGGTATTCTGATTGGTCCTTAAGAGGTAACGTTGGCACTGAATCTGTCGGCTGCTATGTTGCGAATATCTGTTGGCTCAGTATAGGCGGTACCATTGTGCAGTAACTCAGAGTAAACCTGGGTATTGCCATGCAGATTCTTGATATAACTATAGAAGGCATTGTGGTTGCTTTTAGTGTCTGCCATAAGTTTGCCTTCATAGCTGGCTTTAGAGGTTTGATGAGGGATCTCAACTTTTTGTTGAGGCTAATAAGGGAGTTTTTACAGTCTTGTGACTTCACCTTTTTCTGCAACAGTTTCTTCCTTCTGTTGTAGTGTTTATTAATGGTAGGGGACCACCAGATTGGCTTCCTTTTTTGGAGTAGAGCATTTTGTTTCTGTTGGGTATGGCTAGTTCCATGGATTTTTGTACATGTTCGTACAGTGCATTGGTGCATGATTTGGCAGTCATGCATCTATTTTCCACTGACATGGGTGCCATGAAGTTAGCCACCTCTCTTTTTAGGAGCCCAAAGTCAACTTTGGGGAAGTTTTTCATGGTGGTAACCTTTGTGTGTGTGTGGGGGGGGGTGACTGAGATGTTGGTTTCCATGATGATTAGTTTGTGGTCGGATCAAACCAGGGAGGAATTGACTATTGGTGTTGAGCAATGGTTGTCCATGTCAGTAATAACCAGGTCAAGGATGTTGCTTCCTCTAGTGGGGATAAAAATGAGCCAGGCCAATTGTAATTGATGAATTCCAGGAAGCATTGGGTCAGTGTACTGGTTCATGAGTAGTTTTCCCAGTTGATGAAGGGGTAGTTGAAATAACTGGTATGAGAGTGTTGGGTTGGACCCTGATATTTTCCAGAGTGCTTAGGAACATGGAGTGAGAGTCTTGGGACATGGTTGGGGGCCTATTGCAGGCTACAACCTGAATCACTGTCTTACACAATGTTTGTTGTACCTGAAGTATCTCGGATGTGTTATGCTGGGCTGCTAGTCTGGAGGTGTGTATATCCTTTACGAATATTGGAGACACCACCACCGTTGGAGCTTCGGTCCATGTTCTGGGGCCAAAAGGTGTGGAATGAGTTATAGCCTAGTAGCGCAGGGGTGCTTTCTGCTGCTTTAAACCAGGTCTCCATTACAACACAAATGTTGATGTTCTCCATTTTTAGGAGTGCTTCGAGCGAGTGGTTCTTGACATTTACACTTCTAGCATTGAACAGCATGACCTTCAGATTGCATTTATTTATAGCTGTTATGGTGGTAATTTGGTCTTTGGTACATCACCTAAAAAAGGCACTATAGGTGGTTGTCAAATGAATAATGTGGTACATGTGGTTCAGTGCAAAAGTTGTCCATGTTTTTATGTGGGGAAAACTTCAAAGAGATTAAAAGATCGCATCTATGAGCACTTTTTACATATTAGTAAAGAAAAATTAAGAAAGGCTTTATTTAAACATGTATCAGAGCATGGTTCCCACAAATTTAGCATTTTTGTTTTAGACCACCTTAAAAAAGATTCACAAGGAAAAATAATGGATAAGCATCTTAACATTAAGGAAACCCAGTGGCAGATGAGGTTAAATACGACCTTATATCCAGGATTAAATGAAAGCTATTCTTTGCATTCTATTTTAAAGTTAAGGCATTATGAAATATTAAAAGTTTAGTGATGGGGATGATATAATAAGATTATATGTATTTTATAGTAGAGTCTAATTTTCATTTTTTAATAATATTTATTTAAATGAATAAGGTCACATGATGGGTTGAATGTTCCATTTAAGCAGGAATGAAAGTGCTTAACTGTTGTGGTAATAAGGGATTATAAGTGGTGAAAATTGGTTTTCCCTGTCATCAGTAGCATCAGTTTTATTTTATGTACAGACTAAGCAATGCATAAAATACTGCTGAAGATAATGGCATGTTATTTCTCTAACAGATTAGAAACACTAATGAAGCAGCACTAGTGGCTGAAACAGATCAAAGTTATTGCTGCACAGAAATAAACCCACCAGAATGTCTATACTGTGTTGGCTGCACTGTGAATTTCTGCTTATGCTTTTTGGAAAGGGATGTATTGCTTGTGTAATATATTGCTTTGGTTGAAATTGATGAAAGTTTTTTGTGAGTAATCAATAAAACTGGATTTTGTGTCTGTTAATTGGTAGCCTGGAAAAAGAAGTTCTTCTTTAGTTTTATACAAAAACACTTGCAGCCCAAAGCTGTTTGTGATAAATTACTTTACCTAAACACTGCTGGCATTTTGCAAAAAGTAAGTTGAGGCATGCTTCTGTTTCTAAAAGGATATATGCCCTGACAGGAAGAAGGGACATATTGCTGAGTAAAGAAAACAGGTGATGATTCTAAAAGGTAACATTTTCTGACAGAAAAAGAGGGTTCAGTGCTCTGGGAAACAAGAAAGACATGTAAAAGAAATAGTTTAAAAGGAAATAATTGGTTCACATAATCCAGCACAAGAAAGACAGTTGTGTACAAATTGATAAGTTGAATCTGAGTTTCCCCATACTGACAATGAATGGGAAAAGTAGTAATAAGTAAAACAATATATCTGCTGCTTTCATGAAAGTAATTAAACACTCTGTTGAATAAAAGCAAGGTGAGATAACCAAGGAAGGCAGAGTTGTCCAGTTAAATCTAGTATAGTTTTATGGAATAAGGGTGTCTCAGAAAGGTTGAAGAAAATGGATGTTTGTCATAACAGTGTTGCAGCTTGGCAAAGTGTAAAGCTTAGCTTGAAATAATGATTATAAGGGAACATAAAGCAATGCTACTAAAGATCATGACTAGGACTTGTTCTTAAAAATACAACAGCTCATAAGAAAGACAATGGAGCTCATTACAGGAAATATACTACACAAACAATGAGTTAACCAAGAACAAAGAAAAGAATGAATGACACATTCACAGATGTATATTACTTTGCAAGATGAAATTATAACTAAGAGACTGCAGAAATGTTCAGAGATAGCTGGTGGTATCCTTAAAGGAAAAACAAACTCATAACTGCGGTGCAACAGAGGGCTACTGAAAATAAAAATGAAATAAGAAAAACTTTTGCAAGATCATTGGCTAATCTTGACTAACCAAACAATTGACAAAAATAAAGCAGATACGGTGATGGGTTACATTGAAAAGTTACTCTAAACTTTCGATTTTGGAGGCAGCAATGAAATACAATATTAAGCCTGAAATTGCTAACTCAAGACTCATCACAGCTCAATCAGAAACAGAAGAAAGTAATATAATATCAGAACCTGATAAACAAAAGAGAAATCAGGCTCAGGCCCATACTGACATCATGTCTTTCTAAAATGATTTAAAAAGATTAACGGTCAACTGCTTGATATAAAATGAAATATCAGAATGTAAAAGCTGTAAATGAATCACCAAAAGTGCAACTTCAAGAGCCTGAATAAAGAATCAAGAATTGTAAATGGACTTATACTTACAATAGTGAAGTTGCCCCCTCTATATGAAACGAAAATACAGAAACATAAATGAAATTAAACTGTCACAGATCAGTAAGGAGGTGCACTAACGGTGAATTAAATCAATGTGGCACATCCTGGGAATGTCTCACAAATACAAAATGAATGAAATCCATGTGTTTCTCTGTGTGTGCATGTGTATGTTTAAGAAGAGAGAAGCTTAAGTGGCAAAATAGACGAACAGTATTTTTGTAGATGAAAACTCAGTAGATGAGCCATTGACTGATATCCAGCTTGTGGAACAAGTAAGAATTTCATGCAATCTTCTGAGACAGAACCATAGCCAGACATACAAATAACAAGTGGAAATTTGTGGAAACATGAATCTTATGTATCACAACTAGAAGACAGACTGATTTTTAATTAGAAATACAGAGAACTGGACAGAGACAAATCAGTGATGTGGTCAGAACATGTTACACTAAATAGAAATATGCATGATAACTGTACATCTATCCATACATAATGAGATCAAGGTTACCTTGAGTAAGGCTTTGGGTACCTCCTAAAGAAATTAAAAGAACAGACGAAATTGTAAAAAAAAAAAAAAAAAAAAAAAACATTATGCGATGGAGTGAATCAGCTTTAAGTGACAGTTGCAGAAACTGAACTTATGCATTAGAGAGCACAAGAGGAAACTTAAAAATATCACAGAGAAATTCAAGCTCTGAAAACCTGACATTACACATGAATAAGTTAACTCAAATTATGCCCCACTACCAACAGAAAGAAAAGTACCTTAGACTAAACAACTGAACTGAAAAATTCTGGGGAGAGTTCTTGCCATGCAAAACAGTGAATCACTCTTGCAGTTATGGTGCTATGTCTGTTCCTAGTCTGACATATTGCCAGATGGTGCCCCATTGAAGTACTACATACCATATGCAAAGCAATTTGTGGTCCAGCTGAGGTAGGATCTGCCTGGACAATGATGCATATCCCCTCAGCACTATGATGAGAGGGATTATTTGGGATTGTGGCACCTACCAAATGCTGTTGAGTGTTATGAGTCATAGATTTCAGGAAGTCTGACAGGCCAATGCAATCCTGCCCTAAGTGAAAGAGCACCCCCTCCCTTTTTTCTTATAAAAGGGTTGGTTACAGTGAGACAGGGAGAGATGTGGACCTGTCAGGCAGAGACATGAAGTATTGTGGACAGGTGCACAGTGGAAGGCTTATAGGGAGCAAGACCAGCTATTAGAGCATGTATCACTAGAGAAATTACTATGAACTGTAAGATATTATTTCCTTTTGACATATATTTTGAGTTAACTTTCACTTAATATAGCCATTATAATTAACTTTTCATTCTCATATTGGATATATTCACTGGGAACAAAGCACCTGTGTATAATGCTGAGTTTCCATGTATTTATTTTATTTGTTTATTTATTTTTACATTTATTAACCAGGTTAGTCTGTTTGGGTTCTTAGAAGCCCTTTTTCAGCAGAGGCCAGAGTAGAAAAGCTCCCCCCCAAAAAAAAAACATTTTAAGTAAACAAGTAGTAAGAACAAAGATAAACACAGATCACATTTTAAGTATGCATACCTCTGAAGTAATTACATAACATGCAATAAAGGAATATACTGAATGGATGAAAATACAATACATATATGGAAATGTTGACATAGTATGGCAAGAAACTAAGCAGAAATATGGTAAGACTAAGGTCACTACATTGCTGAACCAAGGTACTAGGCATGAAGTAAGTAAATATACAGATAAAGTTGTGTGAACTCTGGAAGTTAATAAATAAATTAAAGAACAGTAATAAGGGATTATGGGAACTGAGTGTAACATGAGCTAACTAGTATGGAATATGACGGAAAACAAAAGTGTAGGTAGTAGTAAGAGAGAGAGCTAGAAGTGATACAGTTAAGTTATATTATCCCTGAATGTTTCTTGGATATTAGTTTAGAGCATGAACATATCCATTTTGATAGGAATTATTATGAATAAACACACACATACTGTATATATATATATATATATATATATATATATATATATATATATATATATATATATATATATATTTATACATAACCATAACAACATAACAGAGCACTTTAATCACTTTAAATACACCCGTCACATGTTACAAGATCTAGAATAAATTAAGCTGAAAACATCCAATAAAAATATGAATATGAGTGGAAAACAATACAACAGCAGAATCCTCTGGTCAAATCAAAACCAGCAGCCAATATTTGTATATGTGTATGTATGCATATACTTATTCTACACATGTATGTATATATAAATATATTCATATATACACACACACACACACACACACACACACACACACACACACACACACAAAGCATCACAACAGCAACCAATATGCAACTGAAAAAATCAGTCAGAAAATGCCAGTCAGCAAGTGCATAAAAGACTCAACCACTAAATACTGTATCAAAATAACATCTTCACCAACCAGAAAACACACACACATGCACATGCACAAAAAATCTTGATAATCTATTCTTTCAGGGGGCAGTCACTCATCTACCCCCATGTAGTCCCCTACTAACTACAAGAACCAACTCTGAAATCACACAACAGAGGGAAGGGGTATAGTCTCAATCCTCCTACACAGTGATCCCACAGCAGTTGACACACACACACACACACACACACACACACACACACACACACACACACACACACACACACACACACACACACACACACACACACACCTAGCAAAGCAAACCATCTCCACTGAATATGAAAACTATCCAGGAGCCTACTGACTGTTAGGTAGGTCTCCTGTTGCTTGTGCACATCTCCTCAATAACAATTCCCAAAATAGAAGGTCAGATATGGGTGGTTTCCTGAGGGTAGGAAAGACATAGACCACTTTCAAAGTCAATGAAAAACACCAAACGTCAATGAAAAAATAAATCTGAAAAATCACTTGGTCAGTAATATAAAGACTGCCCAGAACGATTCACAATGGACAATGGCCAAGCCCACACATCATTGATCACAGATTTTAGATATCAGTCATGAACATATTATAACTTGGAATATCAAACACCATCCATGAAAAACACTACTATAATTTTCATGGTATCAGTTGGAGGTAGAGTGGCTGTATTTGTGACAATTTTATTTGTGAAAAAATTAGCAGTTGGTTCACATTGTGAGGCAGATGCATCTCTATTACCAGTAAAACTGACTGGGGTATAACACCTTTGCACCACTTGAAAATGTAGTTTTTCAGTTAACCACCAAACAGATCTCTTTGGACAGCATTGTTGACTTCTCATGAGTGATCTCTCTAATGAGGATAATGTACACCCAGTTTTAGGCTGTCACTGTACAAACCCACCCTATACCAGTGAGGTTCTGATTTACAACTTTCTTGCCATTTAAGCCAAAGGCCATGATTGTGCCAAATCACATATCTTCCAGTAAATACTAGGCAAACTCACATTTGGGTTTGTAGGTCCAATGTCAGCATCCGTGAATTATTATGGTCCATTTTCCATGGAGTCAGCACTATTCTCTGAAAAGAACTGAAGGAATGCAGAATAGAAATTATCAGAAATAACAGCTGGAATAACACAGTCCATGGAGAAAACGGCAAAAAGAGGGTTGACAATGATGATGACGATTTTATATAGATAGATAACTAGACACACACACACACACACACACACACACACACACACACACACACACACACACACACACACATTTCATTTGTAATTCCAACAAAACAGTCAGGTTTCCTATTCGGGAACTTGGCAGTCTTGCAGTTGCATATGGAACAAGTGTGAAGTTCTGTTTTCTGTTAAATAAGCTGACTTTTTTAAGCTGGTCTGTTCTTTCAAACCGTTCAGCACCTGGGTGCATTTCTCTATAATGAATAAGGTGTACAGTTCTTTATTGCTGTTCCAGATGCTGTTTTTAGGAGGTACATGTAGTACTTCAACTTGGGGATGGTTGTGCTGTTAGATGAAGCAGTGATCAGCCATTTGCTTTTATTTTCAGGATGTGACAGGTAACTGCTGACTGAAATCACTTGGGAACAAAAAGTAAAAAAAAAAATCAATCTCAGATGTGACCAGATATTATTGTGAAGCACAGAGTTACAAAAAAGAAAACAAGTAATAAAGTGCTGAGGTTTAACACTGAGATCTCTTGCTGATGAGTGGAGTGATCAATCTGTAGCATAATATGTTTTATAATTATTTTTTTTTTCAAACACCTTTTATCACTTGTGACTTAGGCAAATTTACATGGGTCTATATTGCAAGCGCGAATGCTTAGGTTGTCAAATATGGCATGATCAACACCTATTAAGCAAACCACGAGTACACTGAATGCCAGAAACCGCGAAATTCAAAATCCCGATTCGGCATAGTTGGCCCTTCTGTGGTATAGCTCCGTAAGGTAAGTGTGCGATAGTGAGAAACAATAGGGTGCTGGTTAAGGTAATTGCATAGATAGTAATGTATGTAAGGGTTAGAAGTAGGGTTTTGTTAAGTGTATGTGTGTGGATTATTTATTTTGTTTGGGTATAGCTTATTAAGGAAAGTGTGCGATAGTTATGGACCTTAGGGTTAGAGTGCGCTTTAAGGTAAGTGCATAGATAGTAATGTATGTAAGGATTAGTGCAGGGATAGAAGTAGGGTTTAGGTTAGTGTATGTATGTGGTTTATTTATTTTGTTTGGGTGGGTAGTATGTAGCGAGCGGTGTAGTGGGAAGTATGTTTTATTTTCATCACTGGGTGGAACGGTGTTGGCCAAACAAAACAATTCGGTGATGTGTATTTCTGGGTTTTGAGGTTTCATTGATTTGTGTGTTCGCTTAATAGGTGTTGATCATGCTGTATTCGACAACCTAAGCATCCTCGCTTATAATATAGACCCAATTTACATAATATAAAAGTAATCAAACTATATTAACGTAACATTATACTTCATATATTGCTCTATATCATATAACCTAAGCAATATTATTCAAATTATTCAATTCCTGCCTTTTTTAAACAAGAAACATCTTCATTAAAACATCACTTACTACACAGGCAATCATACAGTTATATAAATAAAAACAAACCACACCAACACAGACCTAGTTGTAAGCATTTCACATCAGAACACCATATTGACACACTCCCAGTTGCAAACGTACATCAATGATAAACTATCCAATCTTTCTCACTCAGATGTTACACAGCTCATTTAAGTCCTGCTGCCTTTTAGACCTTATTCCTCCCTTGTATGTATTCTTCCCACAATTCCCATTTTTCCTATGTAGTTTGCTTCTTTCCTTGTCTAAAGATCTTAATTCCAGTTGTTTTATCTCTGTTACTATATTCACTCCTTCCAGTATAGTTGGTTAGATTTTGATTTCCATTTTCTAGTAATTTATTTTTCTTGAGCCAAAAACACAGTTAGGACAAATAGGATAATTGCAGTAGATTCAAGAAAAAGAAAAATGTGTTAGGTGTGTGTGTGTTTCTGTATATGTCTCTGTGTGTATCCCATTACAGTCAGCCCTGCAAATTATGCATGCTCAGCCTGATTTAGTTCTTTGAAAGGGTTAATGAGGATATGGATAATGGGCATTCAGTCCACGCTGCTTATCTCAACACTGTAAAAGCCTTTGCCATTCTCTACTATACTGGGATTATTGACAAACTCTCAACTCAACAATAACCATCTGTGCTTCATACTTTGCTGGATTGGTATCTGGGTATCTTATAGAACCCATACCAATAAGGTCAACTTTGTGCTAGACAGGAAATTGTCACAAGTGGTCTCTCATAAGGTTCTATCTTGGGTCCTCTCTTCTCCTCTTTGGTAAATATTTCTGTGACATAAAAGCCAATATTAAGGGTCAATGGCTATCCCAGTTTGAGGATGATTGCAAAGGGGAGGAGGGTCAAATCCCATTCTGATACACAGTTTCTCCAGCAAGGGTGGAACCAAGTAAATGTTTCCTGTAATAATCATGGGCTTACCCTCAACTCCAGGAAATGCAGTAGGGTTTCCTTTGACCAATGTAGTATCACTTCTGCTAATCATATAGATAGCATTCCACTTAAACTTGGCACAGTCATGAAGGACTTGTGTACATATGTTGATAACAGACTCTCCTCTGACCACCATGTCTTAGTTGTAGTTACAAAATTCTTCTTCCCTACACAGCATATCCACTGTGGTATCTTTTTAGTATCCAAAAATTAGATCCCCACTTTATTCCTCTTTTAATAAGCCCATTATTGAATATAATGTACCCTTCAGCATGTACCTCACTAAATACTTAAAGCACCTTTAGAGGTCTCAACATTTCCAAAAAATGTCAGGTTTCAATACCCTTAGTTACTGTGCTAGGCTACAATCCCAGTCCCTCCACACAGGCTTATACAGACTCCTTAGAGGTTATCTCTCCTTAGCTTTCCATACTATGAATAACCCAGGACACTTTCAATTTCTTCGTCTAAGCAGAAGCAGTAATAGCAAATACCCATTCTAGATCCCAAGATCTATATTACCACATCAACAATACAGAGTGGCAAATAATATACCTAACCCAGTGCACTCCTGTTTCTGGAACAGGCTGCTCTAACCTGTCAAGTAGAGTACATCCCTAGCAACCTTTGAAACTGACTGGATGACAGGATAGGTGTTAACAAACTTTCCCCTAGGGATATGTGGAGAAAGTCTACTTTCTAGAGGACACTGCTACTTTTCCACCAGTACTGGGTGATGGGGATGAGCTTCTTGCTGGTCTCTTTTGGCTATAAGAATAGCAAAAACATACACAACTATGAACCTCCCCATTCAGGTGATTGCTTTGCCCCCCCCCCCCCCACCTTGCTTTGAAGTCACCAGGTGTCACTGTTGATATAACCAACAGGACAGTACTCTCAAAGAATTGCATTGAGGAAAAGACAAGAGAGTCTGGCTTCAGATGATAACTAATCCTTTGAGACAAGTGCGTGCCTGACATGATTATGGTAGAATGTGCGTGGAAATCTTACATTCCCAGTACTCCATACTTGGATTGTTTGACACATAGGAAGTATTGGGAAAGGTAGAGACAGGAAAATTCTTCTCATAACTAAACAATAAACTTCTTATTTGTAAATGTGTAAGAACATACTCTGATATGCTGCTTTAAAGGGTTTGTTTTATGACAAGAGGATACGAACTTTTAAAACAACACAAAGCATGTGCATAACTAAGGTCTTTAAATCAGCTTGTCTCTGTATTCAGGAATTACTCCAAAACTACTTAATGTACTTATTTTAATAGATTATTGCAAATTGGATATCTCACCATCAGACCTTGCATCTGAGCCTTCCATCTACTAAGTTAAATGTTTTATCCTGTTGGACAGACACAGTGGGACATCAGTACCAGTTTTATGAAAGCATAATGGTAGCTTTAAAACTAAACCCATGTGGAGCATCTGCCATGTCAACAAGCTCTACTTGAACAGTAAAAGCTCTTGGCCATTTCTAGATGTAATTATCATTATTAAAGGGATTTAAAGCTGGAATGTAATGATCTGAAACGTACCATTATGAAATGCAAGGCTTACTTTGAACTTGGGTTTGCAGCTACTTCAGAAGACAACTGCAAGAACTTCTTCAGCTGTATTAGGAAGCAACCAACAATTCTGTAGTCTAATAGTACATCCTTCTCTGACTCAAAAGACATTATTAATATTGTACTGGAAAAATTCTCTTTCAGCATCCCCTCAGTCCCTAGCATATTTATCCTCCCAAAATCACTTTGCACCAAGTCCTTTTAGCGTTTTTCAAAATTAAAAATAACTGCTCCATGGGTCTTTTTATTTATCACTTGACACCCGACGACTAGTTAATTGCACTAATGTTTGGACCCTTTTCAGGCATGATTGGGGCCATAAAGGCAATAATAAATATGCAAAAAGTCAAAAACTTTTGAACATTAAATATGCATTATACAGATATAATATAAAGGTCTAAAATAGGAAAGAATAATTAAACAAGCTACTACAAACATCACACAAATCGAAACATGAATTACTATGATTAAGATTATAAAATATGCAAAATACATTCAAACGTAATAAGTCTCAAGTTCTTTATGCTGTCTGCATGCCCTGAAAAGCAATACTAACTTTATATGGGTCAAGTTTTACAAATGTACATTGTTAGTGTCTTGACGATATCCCTGGATGTTTGCAAAGAAGTGATGATTTTCCTTTAGCAAAGTGCTATAATAAGCTCTTAAACATGAGCATCTTCACTTGTTAGACCTCAGTTAGTGGAAAACAGTTGTTTTGTTGCCTTTGCATACAGCTGATACTTGAAATTACAGGCATATAAGTCATATTAATATTTGCAAGGCTTTGGAACATATTAGAACTAAACTAATAAACAGATGGCATTGCATCTCTGGCTGTACACAAGTTCAGCTTTGCAAAAGACAAATCTTTCCAGCACAACCTGGTATGAGTTCTTCAGAAGGGTTGTTGTAGCCACATATAAGGGTATATGGTCCATGTGGCCTACCTGGATCTTGCCAAGGCCACAAGTACTATTCCCATGAGAAGAGTATTGAAACATTCCAGAAACTCACCATCAGCCCATATGTAAATGACAAAAAAGAGTATTGAAACACTCTAGAAACTTACCTTCAGCCCATATGTAAATGATAAGACAGGTAACTGGCTATCTGACAGAACCTATATGCTTAATGCTAGGGATATTTGCTCTAGACAGAAAAACATGGTATCCCATAGGTCTCTGTCCTGTGCATCCTCTTCTTTGATTTATACATCAGACATGAAAATTGAGATTAAGGGGTATAACTAATTATGTCTGTTGATGATTGCAAACTGGGGACAGTCATTAAATTCCATTTTGAATAGTCAAATTCTCTAGCAATGGCTGGACCAAACAAATGATTGGAATACTACTCATTGGGTTGCTCTCAGTGCCAATAAATCCAGCAGAGTTTATTTTACTAAGTCTGGTGTTTCTATCAGTTATTATATAAATAATGTTTCACATCACAGGCATCAGGGTCTTCAGAAACTATGTTGATAAGACACTGTTTTGAACACTAATTCCTTCTGGTCATTACAAAAATCATTCTGCCTTTCATATCTTATCCATCATGTTATTTCCTCAAAGCCCAAACAAGTTATAGTACTATTTTATTCCTCACATACTAGATAGACATGAAATTGAATTTGAGGGCCCCTTCTGCATGACACTTGTTAAGCATATCCACCAGAGGGGGGTACCTTAACATCACTTTCCCCAAAGGATCTCACGACTCAGTACCCTTATCTACATCTCAGACTCGTTTCCCTTATCTACATCTCGGACTCAGTACCCTTATCTACATGTCAGGACTCATTACCCTTAAATACATCTTGGACTCAGTACCCTTATCTACATGTCAGGACTCATTACCCTTAAATACATCTTGGACTCAGTACCCTTATCTACATCTGGGGACTCAGTACCCTTATCTACATGTCAGGACTCATTACCCTTAAATACATCTTGGACTCAGTACCCTTATCTACATCTGGGGACTCAGTACCCTTATCTACATGTCAGGACTCATTACCCTTAAATACATCTTGGACTCAGTACCCTTATCTACATCTGGGGACTCAGTACCCTTATCTACATGTCAGGACTCATTACCCTTAAATACATCTTGGACTCAGTACCCTTATCTACATCTGGGGACTCAGTACCCTTAAATACATCTTGGACTCAGTACCCTTATCTACATCTGGGGACTCAGTACCCTTATCTACATGTCAGGACTCATTACCCTTAAATACATCTTGGACTCAGTACCCTTATCTACATCTTGGACTCAGTACCCTTATCTACATGTCAGGACTCATTACCCTTAAATACATCTTGGACTCAGTACCCTTATCTACATCTGGGGACTCAGTACCCTTATCTACATCTGGGGACTCAGTACCCTTATCTACATCTGGGGACTCAGTACCCTTATCTACATCTTGGACTCAGTACCCTTATCTACATGTCAGGACTCATTACCCTTAAATACATCTTGGACTCAGTACCCTTATCTACATCTGGGGACTCAGTACCCTTATCTACATGTCAGGACTCATTACCCTTAAATACATCTTGGACTCAGTACCCTTATCTACATGTCAGGACTCATTACCCTTAAATACATCTTGGACTCAGTACCCTTATCTACATCTGGGGACTCAGTACCCTTATCTACATCTTGGACTCAGTACCCTTATCTACATCTGGGGACTCAGTACCCTTATCTACATCTCGGACTCAGTACCCTTATCGGCATCTCTGACTCAGTATCCTTAGCTACATCTCTGGACTCTTTACCCTTACCTACATTTCGGACTCTGTACCCTTATCGATATCTTGGACTCAATTAAGTCTACCAAATGACTTTTGAGGTAAAAATAGTCTCCCAGGCCAAGGACAATCAAAAGACTTTCTTCAGCTATGTACATAACCTCAAAGGCAATATACAGCAATGTGTCAAACAAATTATAAATGGAGCCACCTATACTGAGCCGGAAGATATATCAGATCTTCTGGCTTACAAATTTAGCTCCAATTTTATCCACCTCTCCCGCAGGCATCTCACAGGAAATACACTCGACCATATCTTATCCATCTGTCACTAAGGAGCAGGTCTTTACTGCATTCCCCAAGGCTAAGAACACTGCATCAATGATCCTTGATAAAATCTCAAGATGCTTCCTTAATTGCATGAAACATGACCTATTAGTGCCATTAGAACATAATTTAGCAGTTTCCTCAAAACATGCTTTGTGCTAAGTGAATTTAGGGCCGCAACTGTCATCCCTAGGCCATCTACACACCCCAATACTACAGACCTGTAAGTCTGTCTAGTTTCACATGCAAGGCCATAGAAAAAAATTATCATGAGGATAATAAAACAATGCCAGGAAATCCTCAGTGACTAGATTCAGCCCAGTTTGGTTTCTTCCAGGTCAGGTCATGCTTACTAACTCTGGTAAATTTCTTTGAGAAGGTCGTCAAAGTAATGTACAAGGGAAAAACAGTGCATACTACCTACCTTGACTTCAACAAAGCTTTTGACTCAGTATCTCACTCAGTCATTGCAGACAAGCTCAAGAAATAAGGTATAAATCCCTGTGTCACCCACTATATACAAACTGAGGCACAGATAGGACTGAAGAAATTAAGACAGGGGATTCTGCCTCCACAAAGAGGCCAGCCACTAGTGAAATCCATCAGAGCTCAGTGCTGGGGCTGCTTCTTTTTTGGCATTTATTTCTCTAAAGTCAGGACCACCATTATGGGAGTCTGAATCATAGGACCATGGGAGGTTACTAGGCTAATGGCCCTAGTACCCTTACAAGCCTAGCCAAGTTCAACCCATGTTCTCAAGGGCATCTGGTTCAAGCAGTCACTAAAATCAGCACCTATTGACCCTGTCCAAGATTGACACAGGTGGATCCAGTTATCCATCCTGTCATCCAAATTACTCTTAAATAGGGCCAATGAGAGGCTTTAATATGATTAGGAAGCTGATGTCAGAGACACAATCTAAAAGTCAGTGCAAAAAATGTATACTGATATCTTTTGGCAAGACAGCTAACTATGGAACATTCCATACTGACAATATACCTCTAAGAGTAGACCCAGTTGTCAAGGATCTGGAAATACATGTAGGTAGCAGCCTGGCCTTTGACCATCATATGTCGGTGGTGGTAACTAAATTATTCTATGCTGTAGAACTTATAAGCAAAGGTATGGCATCATTGTTCCACTATACCTGGTCCTCATCAGACCAGTTACTGAGTACAATGACCATCTTTGTTAAGCACCTGACCAGGCATATGTAACAACTGAAGCAGTCACATAGGTTCATCACAAAAAGAATACAGGCCACAAACAACATGTTGAAAGCAAACCAGCTCAAAGCCCTGTTCCTGTTCTCAGTATCCTACTAGCTGGTGACAGGTGATCCTTTCCCAGCCTACAAAGCATCCTCTGATCCCAGTTTCATGGATCTGTTACACATCTGCAAAATAGGTAGCATCAGAATCACTCAATCTATTGGCCTAAACCTCATCTGCAATATAAATAGCACATGCTGGAAGGACAGGTATGTGTCTCATAGACTACTTCTCCTTTGCGGTCCCATCCATGTCAAGCAGTGCTTTTCCATAACCTAATTTAAGTGTATATTTGACCAATGGATGGGGACTTATATATTTACCCCTGGCCTGGCACCTATATTTCTAATAGATAAAGGCAGCCTCTTAATGTTTGACCACACAAGTCTGCATGTATCCCATGAAACAACCCTACAGTATAAACCTGCCAGATGTATTTGGAAAGCAAGGCTATGCTTATAAAGCCCCCCAAGGGATGTTAGCCTAGTAATCACCTATGAATCTATCTACTTAAAGGTGTATGTGGCTAAGCATCTTATGGTACCAGTGATCACCTGCTACTACTATTCCCATGTTCTTGAAGACATGAGTCAAAAACTAAATATAAAACTTTGTTTTGGTCACATATCCCATCTTGTCATTTAAAGTAAACCTTTCTTGAAATGTCCCTTTCTCACACCCATACACAACATGGATAACTTGCAGTTTATTAAACAGTAAAAAAAAAAAACTTGAGCAGATTGAATTACTAAATACAAAAATGCAGTGCAGAATCGCAAAGCTGAAATCCAAGCTGATACTCTAATCCATTCCACACTGGACCTTTGCAGTTTGTTTCCATTGTCATTAACCAATAAAGGGGTTTTGTTTACACTGTGACAAAAAACATTTTGCTGCTATGCATACAAGCAGTAGTGTATCTTCCATATCTCTTCTAAGATTAGTTTAAGAATTGACCAGATCCAGTGATGTATTTTGTCACCTTGTCAGATATGCTGCTAATTATGAATACCAGACTTATACTGGAACATTCTACATGATAAGTCAGAATGCCATTTCTTGTTAGCTGGCAGGACTGATTTTAGCTGACAATAGATGGGTCAGGTAGTGGGGGTGGGGGTAGATTACTAGTTTTGAAGAAGTACACCGAGTCTCACCAATGTGATATTGATGTCCATTCTAGGCTTGAACAAAGTCTTCTGTATTATGTCTCCACAGTAGGCTCATCACCTACTATGTCTGTACTAAGCACTGCATAAAAGTAAGATGTTATCATATTTCAAAATAATAAATCATTCCATAAGCATAATATATCCACAATTTTTACTCAGCAGCAAAGTATCATTAATTTGAGTTTATGAAATTGTTTGATCATAGTGAACACTGTAAATCATGCAATTAAGAAAAGTTCACAAAGGAACAATAAGCTAATAGAAAAAATTCAGCATTTGCAGTCTGTCATAAAACCTTATTTAGATACAAATCAAAGTGCCACTTTGCTTTTTCATATTTCTAATAAAAAAGGACGTCTACTTTGATAAGGAAATACTGTGCATACTATAAGAATGTTTAATAACTTACTACTTTCTCAAAGATGTGAGTACAGTCATTTCACTAAACGCTGCATCAGAAGAAACAATTGCTTTTGTATATGTACTTTACAGAACTGATGTGCACTGTTTCTGTCAAGCATTTAATTGAATCTGCACATACTCCCATCCTATATAATTCTTCAAACATACATGCCCTTGATACAAAAAGACGTTCTATTTTTCTCCTAGGGATGTTGTTATTCTGAATAGTCTCTCCTTTCAACAACCCTCTCTATTCATTACCTAACATTTCAGAGCAAGCGTTTGAACTTTCAAAGCATTTTGTCTGTAGTTATGTCTAAATACTTTTCTGTTTCAGATATTCCATCCCCTCACCACAGATTAAATTATTACTGTCCGGTAACACACACAGCCTAAGAACACCAGCTCTGTTCTTCAATTCGCTACTGTCAACGAAGCAATTATTATTGAAAGACTTTATTGACTGATATGGATTAGTCTATGTATCTATGACTATGACTGACTAAAAAGTTCTGTTTCAAGGCATAGCCTATTGTATAACGAACAAGGATGTTTAACATCAGGGTATTGTATGATGTGTTTTGAGGTTATGAGGTTTTGCATTCCACTGTGAGTTCTTTGACAGTCTGCATCACAAAACACTGTCCATTCACAAGCTATGCTTAGTTTCTAAAACTTGCAGTTTGGTGTCTTAATTCTAAAGCTGTCAGTCTGCTGTTTGTGCTCAGCATTGAGTTATACTGCCATCATGTGGTCAAAGTTGAACATGCGGCAAAATTTATCAAATGAAGAAACATTAGTATACCTGCAATTTACATTTGTTTAAATGCATTTAAGAGAATGCATAGCATCATGGTACATACACTGTTCCTTTTACATAAGCATTCCTTTCTGAGTTATAGCTTAGAATTTGGCCATATCACTTAATTATCTTATACTGCATTGCTTTTGTTAGTTGTATACTGAGGTATTGAAACTGCAGCTCTTACAATGTGCTGTGTCACATAGCATTCACCGCAGTTATATAACAAAAGAGCAGAATAGTATTATTAAAAACAAAGCTAGCTGCTGGATACATGAAATTAGCTAAACTCTGAAGATAAATAAAATGTTGTTTTTCTTGGAGGTTTTGAGTATGCTATTTTCTGAAGCTTTTGAGAAGTGTAACCTTTACCGTAACCGAATGTACTTTAATCGGCTTACTCAAGATTTATTAAAATTAAGAAATGGAGAATGATGTTAGAAAACAAAAATGGTCAACCTGAGCTGCTGCTATATGTCTATTCTGTTGTGATCAGTATGTGAGTGTGCCTCCTTTTTGCCAGGCTTTGCCATCAATCTCCTGAGGACCTCAACAATTATACTGATACCATTCACGTTTTTGCTTTGCAAGTCTACTAAATTCTTTGTTGCAACACATTGTTTCATGAGAAGAGGACACTAATGCATGGTATACATAACTGTAGTGCCATATGAAGGTTTCTGCCTTGTACATCTTTTAAAGTACGTATATCAAAATATTGCAGTAACTGTTTTATGTCTTAGGTTTCTTTCCATAAATTATATTTCTGGAATTCTGTAAAATCATACATTATTTGTTTACTCCTTCACTACTTCTGAATATGTAACAACTCAGGTCCATGTTTTATTTTCCATTTGTTTGAAAAAAAAAACTGCCAAGAAGAGAAATTTAGGTGCTCTAGATAGTATAATAAAACCTACTTTCAGTAGATTCGGTAGGTTACTGCTTGCACAGCTGCTTTGGAAAGTCTGTCTTGTGCACATGCATACAAAAGTACATCTGCAGTGATACTTAGCAGGCATATGAGGCAAATAAGAAATAAAGACAGGCAACTATGCGTCACAGCAAGCAATGACTCATAGCTAGGATCGATCATTTGTTAAGAAAATAATAGCCTACAATAAGGGCACTAAGGTCTAGCAATTGGACTGATATGCCACCAACAGAGCAAACCCGATGTGGTATACTTTTGAGAAGAACAACAAAGTCAAGACGTGCAAAATACAGACACAGCAGATGCCAATGGAAGCTCTCAGAAGTTCTACTAATCCACTGATATATACCCTGGAGCCAAGATAACAGAAGCAGTCAATGAAACACAATTGACAGTGTTCAACACCTAACACAAATGAATACATTTATTACTTAATAGCATTTGTTCACAATTAAGGGAAGAGACACAATCTCCTGGGTGTGCCCCGGAATATATTAGCCATCACACAGTATTGATGCTGGGTGCTCCATTTAACAGTCTATTCCAATCAACTGTAATTAAAACCTTTCCAGTAGGAATCAACAAACACCCGAAAATAGTCAAGCAAGCTACGAAACAGAAAAAGCAAACCTAAAAAGTTACAAACTGGATTGAATCTTATGCATCTGAGATATATCAAAAAAGCACTCGTGTGAAAGACATTGAAATACAAAACAAAGCAAACACCTTATGTTAATCAAGACTGCATTCAGACATCCCATTAGTGCATCCACTTTAAACAGGCAGCTATATTGTTAATACAGAAATATACTGGAAAAAGCACATCTCAAAGATCTGAAAAAGAGAGATTCTGATGCAGTTGTAATGACCATAGTGAGACGTTGGCAATCTATTTATTTCCTTTTCTTTAATGCCTCCTCAGCCCCTTGACCAGTGGCTCCACTACATCTGCCTCATCAACTCATTCTTTCCTCCATAGGAAAGAGCCAGCCATCCCTGAACTTGTCAATAGCCCTCCATCCTATTTGGTTCCATTTTATGGTCTTGATTGGCTTATTCACTCCCCTGGAATCAAGAACTGTGTCTTAGTTAGTGGAAAGTATACAAGTACAGTGGAGAACCCTGCATCATCTCACCTAATCTCTCTACAAAGGCAGCCAGCTGACTTCACAGTAGCTGCTGGGCAGGAAATAATGTGTGTGTATGTTTGCACACACAACTACATCATCACCAACTCTGCTGTGGCAGTTAATAGCTAGGGCCTGTCCCATCGTCTTCCAAAAGTGATCACCTATGATCACGTACCAACTTTTAGCTTGTAGGCATCACTAATGAGGCAGATGAGGCCACCTCTCCCCAGGATAGGAGAGCTAGAATTGACTGGTCTCCCCCATACGCCTTGACCTAGCCCTCCAGGACCACCTAGGTCTCCTGAGCTGTAACTAAGGCTTCTTCCCTCTGTGCTACATGGTTGGGGAGCGCTATGCTTGTTCTTGCAAATCGACATAGAAAATTGGGGTTAAGACATCAAAGCCTGGCAGCACTGACTGGGAAGATTGTGATGTCATTTATACAGAAATATGGTTCAACTGATAGCCAAGCCAAACTGAAAAAAGATAATTACTGAGGCTGAAAAGTGGGCACTAGGTGAAACAACTGCAAAGAAGCCTGAAAATACAACTTTGCCCAGAACTGTAATGCAGAACAATAAAGTAACAACATCCATGATAAGGTAAGGGAGTCAGGGAGCAGAATGAGAAGTGGTTCACTAACTTACTGTCGAAACATTTAGAATGCAGAAAATCAAATATATTTAACAATATTGATACAGCAGATACAGGAACTAATCACTTAAAGTGTCAGGTTATGAGAAATTTGTGGACGAAGTTCACAAAGGAAAAAGGCTGAATGTTGATTCATAGTTCATAGTTCATAGGTTAGTACTAGGCTAACTGCCCTTGCGAGCCATTGTAAGCATAGCCAATTATCCCTTGTGAGACTTGTACCACCACCTTGGTGTTTTAGGCCACCCTTAACTAAACCGATTCAACCACCCAACAAAAGGAGACATTAGTTTAAAGTCTGGACAATCTGTTAGCAAATTTCCTCTTAAAGATCCACTACAAAGAAATATTACCATTATCTTATCAACTTTAAGTCAGTTTAACAGATTTGGAATGCAGAAGTAAAATGTAATCTGAGATTTAGCATAACTGGAAAAAAAAATGGCTCAGAAATGAGTGCTTGAAAAAGGCAGGCTGAGTGAAATGCAACATTCAGGAGCTTAGTAATATATTTAATTTCACTGCTCAGTACATTCATTGTAAAACTGGGCCAGCATAGTTTCTTGTCTAACAGAAATATCTCAAGAGATTAAATTGTGACATGTAAAGAGTTTGTAGCAAATGATTCCAAACTTTGTTGAAGTATGCTTTGCAATCACTCATAACTTGATGACTGCTTTTCTGTGCTAGAAAAAATAATCAGGCATGGATTCAGTTTGATGAGGGTGGTATAGTGTAAACTATACATCATTTGAACAACTTGTGAAAAGTATATCACATATTGGAACTATAACAAAATTTGAAAATGTCTAATGATATTTTTCAGGGCAATAAGTCAGCTCTGTATTTATATCTAATCCCACTGGAATGCTTCAATAAGCAAAGCAGGGACACTGTACGTCTGGAAACAAACAAGAAAATTTAGATGAAGGCAGGAAATATGACAATGACTATTTTGTGTGTGTATGTGTATGTGTGTGTGCGTATACTGGTGGCATTTAAGAACTTACCACAAGTACACTACTGTATGCTCACAACATGTTTCCTGACAAAGATTATTTAAATATGCCATTATTTTTCAACAGATATCTAATATCTACAAGTAATAAGATGCACAATATCTGCATGTGCTAATGATCTTAATGTGTTTTCTTAAGTTGCCTTTGTGTATATTGGGGGTATCTGAATGGACTATTATTAAAATGCAGTTGCAATTTCATAAGAGTATTCTATGGGTAATGCATGATCTCCTAAAGAGAATAAATGCATTTGATCAAATATACTTATGATACAGGGAAACCAGCTTATCACCCATACTACTCTAAATGCATTACTTAATGGAATACTTGATTTGGTTTTCTCAGATGAAAATATTTGACAAATTAGGAGAAGCAAGTTCAGTTGGATGAAGTTACTGCACCCCTCATTTCACAGAGGTGGAAACCAGAGACACTGAATTCAGTCTCAGTTAATAACACTGGATCAAAGAGATGACTCTTGCATATGTTATACCTGTACTGCCATGACTTGTATTATTTTAACTAATGTCCCTTTCTGTCCCTCTTCTCTCTATCTTTTTTACCTCACATTTCAGCCTTTTTGTAATTCCAAAATGAGAGTAATCAGTATATGTGATGATAGTCACTGTAATAGTAATCCCAGCATGTTGACAGGCTCCTTATGGTACTAATTTGTCGGGTTGTTGATGAGTTTACAAATGATATTTATGTATTCCCTAAAACCACAAAACTTGGGGGGAGCACATGTGGAAAGTGACCCCATCACCCCACATATTTACATATACACACACACACATGCATATACTAACTCTGTGGTCACATGACTGTAGAAAAAAGGGCAAACTGAGGGTTCACTGAAAACTGAACTGCTTTCAGCAAATTAGTTTTGCAGTATCAGGACTTATAGAAAGTCTTCTTGAATAGATGCCATGGTCCCAATGTTCTTCTCACTAGTAAAACTACTGGATGCAGTGGAGGAAAGCTATTATTTAAACCACATGTACAAGAAGCATATGCTGAAATAATTTTTCATTGCCATTTACGCTCACTTACGAGAGGCATTCTATTACTGGCTTCCCTACCGTTTGTTGAGTGGGAAGTGCACAAAGTTAAACATAGATGACGGCTTTAACTCACAGGGCATGTTTACCTGTGCAGTAACTTGTTTAAAGATTGTTCTTGTCTGTAGAGTTGTGTGACTACAGAACTGATTTGATATATATGCATATATATATATATATATATATATATATATATATATATATATATATGTGTGTGTGTGTGTGTGTGTGTGTGTGTGTGTGTGTGTGTGTGTGTGTGTGTGTGTGTGTGTATATATATATATATATATATATATATATATATATATATATATGTGTGTGTGTGTGTGTGTGTGTGTGTGTGTGTGTATATATATATATATATATATATATATATATATATATATATATATATATATATATATATACACACACACACACACACACACACACACACACACACACACACACACACACATATATATATATATATATATATATATATATGTATATATATATATATATATATATATATATATATATATATATATATATATATATATATATATATATATATATATACATACATATGGATTCACCTGAGAATCTCGAAAAACTGAAATACCAAATTTAAGTTTTTCCGAAATTCAAATCCCGAAACCTTACAATCCCGAAACACCACAAGCGCGAAACTTAAAATCCCAAACATATACTACAAACACAACACACACATACACATACACACACTCTCCCCCCACAATCAAACATACAATCCTAAAATACAACTAAGCACGGGGCAAGCCCCCCTGCACTCCCCATGTGGGGGACGGCACCCCCCACACACTCCCTACTTATACATTCTAACTCCGAGACCGCATAATCACTCACACAAAGGTAACTCACACCCACACATTTCACAGCCCTTTGCACACACACATGACAACCAAAACACACACTAGCATACACTACAGCCCATAACCTACAAACTCATACAGACTTACCTGCACTTACATCCATTCATATCGGGATTTCAAATTTCACGCTTCTGGTGTTTCGCAATTTGAAGCTTTCGTGCTTAGAATTTTGGAAAACTGAAATTCGGTATTTCAGTTTTTCGAGATTCTAAAGGGAACCCATATATATATATATATATATATATATATATATATATATATATATATATATATATTTTTTTTTTTTTTTTTCTGGGGGAGGGCTTGCCCCAAACACAAGGGGTGATGGGGAGCTTGCTATGCTGCAAATTGGATGCAGGAAAACTCTAATGTTGCATCATGCTGAGGGTTCAACCAATTGTTTTCATCCGGCTAAACTTCCTAGATTACTCCATAAGACACTGGAGAAGTCATTTACTTGACATGCTGCACATCAGTTTCAGTCTGTTAAAACCACGTTTAGCAGATTACAATCTTAATTATCACATTCATGGTACAGAATGTTTATGATCGGTATTAACATTTTTTTAAAGAAAATCACTTAAAATATGTTTATAAAAATTATGTTTTTAAGCAGCTTCATTTGTACTGGTGCTCTATGGAAGCACTTTATTTTTGTCTTTACATTTTCATTAATTATCAGCCATGAAATACATGGAGACTTGTTGAAGCCATAATTGCAGATTATTTGCTTATAACCTAGAATAATTCATATCAGGTCAGTATTGTTACTTAGGTAAAGGATAAAATTATGTAAATGTTTGAATAATTTAGACAACAGAAACTGGTAGTCAATATGGCACAAATCTTTCCAATGTATTTTAGTATGCAAGTTAAACTGAGCTTATATTTCTACAGGTACTGCAATAATTCTAAAAAAAGGTTTCAGATCAACATACTTAACATAAATAATTCATTAATGTGAACTTTCATTCCCAAGACATCGTCATTTCTTTTAGGTTACTTTAATTCTAAGCAATGCAGATTGTCCTTTACTCCCTGAAAACAAATGGTCAGAAATCAACCTGATAAAAATAACTGTAAATGTTACTTGTAGGGGCAAGCCCCATGAAGCTATTTACACCATCTTTATAGTTTTACAAACAGAAAGAGAGAGAACTCCCAAATAAAGAAAGAATCACTTATATTAAACACTTAGAAATTGTGTTAGCAGCATACGTCTCAACCTACTAGCACAAGATATCAGGACAAAGCCTAATATAATAGAGCGATAGAGGCCAAAACACTGGGACATATTTTAGATATTGCTCTTATAAATGTAGAAAGTTGCTCAGAAAACAGGATTTCTGTTAGCATGTATTTTTATGAAGGATATGAAGTCTGAAACACAAATTCATTATTTAGTGACTTCAGTCCTCAGTGATTTGGCAGAAAACCATAAACTTTGGGTCTACATCAGATCAATGAAGTTTTAAAACTTTGAACACCATATGGCCAAGGACCATATGATTAAAGTTTTGAAACTTCAAACATCAAATAAAAAAAAAACAAAAAAAGTTTTCTTTTACAGTTTTGCAGGGGGAAGGCACTCCCCACACCCCCTGCTAATTAAATATGCCAACTCTGAGATCACACTACAGTGAGGAAAACTGCAAATTTCCCATTCCGCACTGTTCAGCGATCTCCATTTAGAATGTTCGAAGTTTCAGAACTTCTGTCATATGGTCCTTGGCCATATGATGTTTGAAGTTTTGAAACTTTGATCATCTGAAGTAGACCCAAACTTTATGAGGAACAGACCAAAAATGTGAGGCAAAAAATCAGAATATTTTGAGGAAGTCTAGACAGTTGAGAGGTATGGTTAGCAGTGATTTCCTGTGGAACACAGTGATCAGGGACTTCATATTTCCTGAGCCATGCTCATTGAGGTAGTTTCCTGAGTCATGTTCATTAAGGTGGTTTCCCTAGTCATGCTCATTGAGGTGGTTTCCTGAGTCTTGCTCATTGAGGTGGTTCCTCGAGTCTTGCTCATTGAGGTAGTTTCCTGAGTCATGTTAATTGAGGTGGTTTCCCTAGTCACGCTCATTGAGGTAGTTTCCTGAGTCATGCTCATTGAGGCGGTTTCCTGAGTCATGTTCATTAAGGTGGTTTCCCTAGTCATGCTCATTGAGGTGGTTTCCTGAGTCTTGCTCATTGAGGTGGTTCCTCGAGTCATGCTCATTGAGGTAGTTTCCTGAGTCATGCTCATTGAGGTAGTTTCCTGAGTCATGCTCATTGAGGTGGTTTCCTGAGTCTTGCTCATTGAGGTGGTTCCTCGAGTCATGCTCATTGAGGTGGTTCCTCGAGTCATGCTCATTGAGGTAGTTTCCTGAGTCATGTTCATTAAGGTGGTTTCCCTAGTCACGCTCATTGAGGTGGTTTCCTGAGTCTTGCTCATTGAGGTGGTTCCTCCAGTCATGCTCATTGAGGTAGTTTCCTGAGTCATGCTCATTGAGGTAGTTTCCTGAGTCATGCTCATTGAGGTAGTTTCCTGAGTCATGCTCATTGAGGTGGTTTCCTGAGTCTTGCTCATTGAGGTGGTTCCTCGAGTCATGCTCATTGAGGTAGTTTCCTGAGTCATGCTCATTGAGGTAGTTTCCTGAGTCATGCTCATTGAGGTGGTTTCTCCGTGTGATGCTCATTGAGGTGGTTTCCTGAGTCATGCTCATTGAGGTAGTTTCCTGAGTCATGCTCATTGAGGTAGTTTCCTGAGTCATGCTCATTGAGGTGGTTTCTCCGTGTGATGCTCATTGAGGTGGTTTCCTGAGTCATGCTCATTGAGGTGCTTTCTTGTAGAGCCTGCTCTTGATTTACACTACAGCAGATGTAAACAGCAGCAAGCCACTTGATGTTTCCTGCTGGTCTAGGCCAGCTGCAGACTTGAATGATGCAATCACAAATATTCACAGACAGAGTTTTCAATGATATGCAAAACAAATACTACACAGTCACTATTAAAGAACAATTGCAATTGTACATATAAACCTAGTGGTTTGAATAATCATGGTCACAGATGTACTATCCAAATGTATGGTGTGACAAAGGGGGATAGTTTAAAAGGGGAAAGGTCACATATCTGATGAGTGGTAGCATTATATTACATTTACATAAGATATAGTATTGTGAAAAGTATTGTCTGAGGGCATATCTAGTGTCCATCATAGCAAATGTCATTTGCTGGCACTGAGCAGGCTGAGTGCATCAGTCCAGGAACATCTTAACAGAGGTCCTTTATTTTTCTACCCTCTCTGGATGGCATCTGTATTTACCTGTCTGCAGGTATTAAAATAATGGTATTGAAAACATGCCTTAAAAAGGCTGTATATTTACTCTCCCAATTATAATACCCTTTGTGTTTTATACAGACACTCTCCTCACCCTTTTAATTGATATCTTCTGTGCTGTCAACAGACATGGCTTAATGTCAGAACATTTTCAGAAACTTTTAATTAATTAATTAATTAATTAATTAATTAATTAATAATTAATTATAGTTAAGCAACTTAATTAAGGTTTAGTTCAATGCATTACAGTTTGCACCACTGGAAAATTGATTTATGCTGTTGTTTTAACTAATTAAATAAGAATACTTTTTACTAATCTAATAATAAACATTAGAGTTTATTTCATTATGGCAGTTCAGTCTCACAAATGTATTCTTATTCACTTTAATCCTATATATTTTTCAGGGTCTGCTTCATAATTTTAAGTCAAAAGTCAGGATTCTCATGGAAGTATTTGGAAGTTTAGGGACATGGGGTAGGTAGGAGATTGTTTTTTTTTTCCTTGTATTCTCCTATAGGCTGTCTCAGTCAGTATACCCCACAAGAAAATTAACTAATGCATATTGGACAGAAATGGCTAAATCAGTTCACACAGGGCTAAGTGTTCAGCTTGGGCAGCCCAAGTTTATGAGAATGCTGGAATCTTTGGGTATTTGTGTCCACAGTGATGGGCTGACAGTTCATTAAACAGGCAGAGATGAATGAAAAAGAACAAGATTTTAATGGAGATATGGAGTTGTACTGTTTTGTATGCGTTGTTGTATTCTACCCAGCATTCCATAGTTTAACATTTCTGGTTATATTTTTGGACTGCGCTGCCATCTGATTGCTTTTATTTCTCTTTTATTTTTGCCAGTAGATAGCAGAAGCCCTGAGATTTTTTCTGCAGTGATTGATGGATTCCTCCTTTGTAACATTTACTTAGCTGTCTTTCAATGTCACTAGGATGGCTAATCAAGTTAGGGGGGTACAGTATACTTAAATAATTGTCCCCCATGCTTCTGCTTTATTGTTTATGTATCAGACTTATCTAATATTTATCTTAGAATCTTTTGTTACCTTCTTTGTGGACATAAACTATAGTAGCATATCTGCTTTTTATCACAGTTGTAGGAGTTGTGAGGTAACTTGCCTGACAATCCATTCTGTTTCACAACTATAATGACCTTTACTGATTATAGTAGTTGCTGCGCTATATAGCTAGATTATCTAGTATGTGTTTGTATGGTAGAGATCTTTTTTCTCTGTGATCATGCACTCACTTTCATAAGACAATCTAGGAATGTAATTGGGCTACTTCCTTATAGCTATTACTGGTATGCATTAAAAACTAGTCTGATTATTTCTGCAGCTAGTTTAAGAAATATTATACCTAACTTTGTACTCCCTGATTAAAGTTGGCTTGTTAAGGGTGACATGAAGTAGCAAGAACATCTCTGCTGTAATAATAGTTGCATCTTTAACATACAGGGATTATGGCCCTATTGTTGATATCTTTTCTGACTTCATTCTGTGTCATAGAATTTTATTTGGAATCATTCACAATCCTTCTAAATTCATAAGCTTTAGTAAATGGGTGGCCTAATGGTTAAGATGTTTCCCTTACAAACACAAGGTGCAGGGTTTGAGTCTCGCAAGGGATAATTGGCTAGGCTTAAAAAAAGGCTTGCAAGGCCAGTTAGCTTAGTACTAATCAATGAACCTATGAACCTATAAATGCATTAATGTTGTTTTACAGTGGATCATTGGCTTACCTTGAACCATGTTTATCCCTCCAGAAGCAATGTCTGTTTTGGGTGACATTATTGGAAGCCTTCCCTTTTATCCTTTGTTTGCTTAATTTTATTTGATATATTGAGTCAGCTGTTGTTTCTAAATATTAGACCTGGTCCTGAATTTAGGTATTCTAGCTACTCATTTGCAGTATAATGTTAAGAGGTTTGCTGACAATGGCTTACTATTTAACAATCCCATTTTCTCTGGATTTCACACTGCTAAACGTGGTATTCTGCTGAACGTTCTTGATCTAGAGCATCAGATCTGAGCATATTGTTTGACTATTTTTTAGTAGCAATGAAAAAGCAATCCTGGCTAACAGTAGATATTTTTTTTTCTCAAGAGGCATATACCTCCAACAAACATTTTTTTATATGACATCATAAGACGAGCTGTTCTGGAGAGTACTGGTGCAAAAAAGTTATCTAAACTCTCCACTGTGTCCTTCATTCATTACTGATTTATTCTGGGTCAGATATACCAAATTATCATATTATCATCTGACTCTATTTTTGACAGCAGATGTTTGCTGAATTCTTTAACGTTTGATAAATGGTTAAAATAAGTGATGGATGAAGGGTTAACCCAGTTGTTTCTTTTCCACTTCCAAACAAATCAAGGTGTTTCAGAATTGATTTTTAAGAGTGAGCTACATACTGTTTGAAACAAATCTGTGAAAATCCCTGTAATAAATAATATTTTCTCCATTGTTACCCGATCTGTTTGTAATATAATATATTGTCTGAGTATGCTGGAACAGTAGAGATTGAAATAGTGTTATTCATTTGTTGCTTTATTTATTCACTCATTTATTTGATTTCATTTCTCTGTGGATGGAATGTTCCTATGATACTTTCAGCCATAACTAAGGATAGTGGTTAATACACCATTTAAACATTCACTTTTGACATAATTTCAAATAGACCAAACATTCCAGCATTTAAAATAATGCATTTAGCACCAATTTTTAAAAGACAAGACAATCCACGTATTTCAGCAGTTATAACTGTTGAACTTTAATGTCAGTCTCATTAAACATTATATGTAAAAGTTCAGCATTTACTAAAGGCATACACTTAGTGTGAATAGTTTCTAACTCCATAATAGTTAACATGGCGAACATTTCAATATCTACAAAACTTTTTGTTTTGCATTTCCTATGTATAAATTAGTAGTTCTCATTTGAATACCTTCTGAATACAGTAAAAGAAAAATGGACTGCAACATTTTAATATAGTGACATCTTACTATTAGTGAAGGTAATAAGTTTAGTTTGAGAGAAGGTTTAGTATAAGAGAATTCTGCAAGTAAAGTTTCAGGGGGATAACAAAGTTACAAACAGAATAAATTGAGAGGGACAAGTGAAATATAGCCATAGTAAGAAATAGGTTAAAGTATTCCTTACTTTATTTGTTACTAAAGGAAATGCAGGTGGTAGGGAAAAGGACTAAAACTATTCCTCACATAAGTATCCATTACTAGTTCCTTAGTAACAATCATCCCAAGAAAATGGCATTTGTAGGTCTTTAATTGATAGTCAGTTAATTTCATTCTGCAGTTAGTCTGTTTTTCATTTCTAATATGCATTGAAAGGTTACTCTTAGTTATACTATAGAAGGCATTCTTTATGATTTGAGGGATTTCTCTGCTTTGGTTCTTAAACAGCGTCTCAGAAAAAGACAGATTTTGTCTAGCATACGATTCAGGCATGTTAAGAGGACAGTTGCTTGAGCTGTGACTGGTAGCTAGTTTGTCTTTTGCAAGTTAGTTTAATGATTTGCATTTTTAATGAAGCTAAATCAGAGAGTCTACAGATGTTTTTGATTGTAACCAAGACTATTTGGGTGTTTTTACTGGCAAGTATTGACACTATTGGTAGATCATATTCAAGTTAGGGTATACAGTTAGGTCTGTTGACATTCTGCACTCTGTTGTAAGACAGATACATGTGACATGTTTTAAGCTTGATAGGTTTGAATATAACTGGATTCCTTGTTAGTTGTTTGCATTTACTTTTTCAAGATGGATTCCTGATGAATCAATGATTTTTTATATGTGGGTTTTAATCTCATATTAGTTTTGAAGAGCTTGTACACATTATGCTAAGTATTTATGAGGGTTTATTTATTTCACAGCAAGAGAGAGATTTAAAATCAGCCTGTATTTAGTTTTCAACACATGACAGAATGAGTCTTGACCCAAGGATGAGAATTCATTCTGCATATAATGCAACTGCTGATTTTGTAATTATTTGAATTATATTATTTATAAAGATGAAAAAATAACTAACTTTAGCATAGATACTAGTGGGATACCAGTTAAGAAAGCATTAAAACAGAGGACTGGTATCGTGAGTAAACACTAAATGTTCTGTTAGTAAATAGTTATTGAACTATCCAAAAATTTCATCATGAGTTAATTTTGCATTCGAATTTGACTGAAAGGCTTTACTAAGGTCAACAAATATTCCACCCTGTTCTTTTCTTATTTGCAAAGGGTTCACTTTTATAAATAATAATTACACATAATGTCTTTTACTAAGAAGTGCATATCATGCTCCAATAAGTAAACTTCTGTTTGGTGAGATGTGATACTAATTACATTCTGGCTGTGAAACAGTTGAACTTGATACTGGAAGATAGAGATACTTGAGAGGCCATGGGTATTTGCCATTAATATCTACATGTGCTTTGCATGTCTGGAGGTCACATATACTCTTCTATCTTGCAATGCTTTGGTGGAGGGGCTAGAGCATTATGATGCCCAAATGCCAGTAATGCATTACATTGATTACCTGTATTTGATAGGCAAAATTTGCATCCACATTTTTGGCATTAAAGAATACATATAAGATTGGTTTAGGATTCTGCCAAGGTTGCCTAATGCCCTCCTCTGTATGATTTTTAAAGGCAAGAAATCAAAACATGTGAATGTCTGGTGAGAATCAAGTTTAGGGATGTCGATGCTGTAACTTTGTTGTTTACAGATGGCGTTGTTCTGTTGAGAATTACTTGATCATGAGTATTAAGCAGTCAGAATGAAAATCAGTATCTCTAAATGAAAGGTCATGATTCTCAACCAGAAAAGAGTGGCATTGTCTCTCAATCTGAAAAAGGAGAGCAGGTACCTCATGGGCAAAATATACTGACCTTGTTGTGAAGGCAGAGGAGAGCAGCGTAACAAGGAGACTGGTGTAGTGGTCACAGAACCGGAGATGTTTTACACAGCTGTGGTGATGAAGTGAGAACTGATTCATAGGGCGTATGTGAACTCTTAGTGTACATGTCAGTTTATGCTACCATGCTCACCCACGGGCTTTAAGTAATGACTGAAAGGATGACATCATGGATACAGCAGAAATTAGGTCAATTCCTAAGACCATTTGGCTCACTTTCTGGTAAGTTGAGGTTGTTTGAGTACCAGAGAGGATGTTCTGGATACACCCCCATGAAAGGTGTATCAGCATGGCTTATTGTCAGAAGACCCCCAAGGCAGACACTAGAAAAGCAGGAAATAGTAAATGTCTCATTTTACCAAGACTCACCTGGGAGATCTCACAGGATCACCTTCATTTTGCCTGGGATATGGAAATATGGCCTACTTTACTCAGCTTTCAACAACCATGACCCTCACTAGGGCAAGTAGTTCAAAAAATGGATGAATAGATCTGTGCTTATCACTGTTTATTATTGTGATAATTGGAGTGTATGACATCTGATTAGTTTTACTTTGGCACATAACTTATAAAAATAAGTAATAATTGCAGAATCTTTTACTGATGAACTTTGTTGCTTAGAAGCAGTAAAAAAGCCTAATAGGAAAAAGTAATTGTTAAGTTATAAGAACCCAAATGTTGAGTCCAAACAGCTAGCCATGTAACTACCCTGATCAGAAAACCAGCATAAAAGCATTTCATAGGATTGTAGGTCTATCAGTGGTGCTAAGTATTATATGTTGCACCAATATAGCTATGATTATCTCTCCAGGGTGAGACGGGGTTAGCATATATGAATAGGAAGAAATAATCCATAATTTTTCCTGTTAGTATGCAATCAAATGGAATTATCACCACTGTGTCATGCAAAGATCCCAAGAGTGCCTAAGATACTATATACATACCAGAAAAGGGTAATATGAATGTTCTTGGCTTGTGCAATGCTGAACAATATGAGGCTGTGTTACAAGTTGGTAGATAAATAGCAAATGTTGCAGATGATAATCAAAAAGGATATATATCCATATGGTGAAAATGAATATGAGGATGCAGGAAAAACATCTTCACCAGCATATTAGCATAACTAGACATGATGTAACCATGCCATGATATTTTACCTGTGTCTGTTAAGCTTATATACAGTATAACAGGTATAAAATATGAATAACCTTCAAGCGCTAAAAGCGTTTAAAACATCTCCTATTAAAATTCACTGCATATATACACATAACCGTATCTCATTCAGTTAACTGAATGTAAAAGAGGAACAAAACTAACCACTCTGAGTTCACCACATCCATAATATCGCCACTCTGTGCTTCTGTACTTCGCAGAAAGCGCGTGCCACACAAGAGAATTTACTGTAATACGATGCATAAACCAAATAACTCAAGCGTGTCTCGAGATACGCAAAACTTCCCTCTAAAATACCCAACAACTGACAATAAGAGAAAGCCGATCGGGCAACCAAAAACACAGACAGTAGTTTCTCTAAGTAGAATTACAGCATAGATCCCCAATGAATACTGCGATAGGAATACCCTCGTCCGAACTACAAAACAAAACACCCAGCGCCCTAAAGCAGAGAATACACACGATGACATAACAAAATAATTCATATAACCACAGAACACTAACTCCGCAAGTAACTCAATATCATAAGAGCGCCAAACATCAAAATTCCTACCTGACCAAAGATGTTTCCACCCACATTTCTGTCACAAGAAAAACATACACAACATCAAGCCACATAAACATCGCTCCAGCAAGCAGCGCATCCCTCGAAAGCGCCTAACAACCAAATCGGAACCTAATCAAGAGATCTCAGACCACACTCCTCCATAGCGAACGAACACAATACCAAATCCACAAGGCACAACACCAGCAAGTAGCTCATTACATATGGGCTCTATATATTTAAATCTCAACATAACTACAAAAGTTCCAAATTACATTTCTCTTGTGTTATGAAAGACATAACATTAAGCCATATGACATTAGATCAGTAAGTAGCGTGTCTGTGGAAGCACTTAAATTAGAATAATAATATGATTGTGATAATCAAATTTCCTTCACATGACAATTAAAAACAGACCCTTTAGCCATATATAACAATGTTATCAAATAGTGTATCATGTGTAAACATTAAATTTAGGATAAGTACTTGACTGTGATGATCAGTAGTTCTTCTCTTGCGATGACATCACTGCGAAAATCTGAAGACCATTAGAAGGAGCGTGGACAAAACGAAGCTTCAGTTAAACATAAGTGACACACTAAGCTCACTGATACAGTCTCGAGATAAGGGAATATTCCCTCCAAAAAAAAAGAGTCAGTGAATTTAATAAGGCAAAAATAATTTAACTGTGTAGATTCCTTCACACATTTTCATCACAGTCTATATTATAGCATCTAAAGGCTATGTAAATACCAAAACACTATAACAGTGCTAACTTTAAAGGATATTGTCAGTAATAAAAATACAAACTAAAAATATATAAATCAACTAAATATATAAAGTAAATAGCACTCTAATAAGCATAGAAAAAAAAAAACTTCATTTTTGCAAGAAAAAACATAATAGTTAAACATAGTATCCCATACATTGTAAATGAAGAGTGTAGTATTAAGATACAGATTCAGGAAGCTTCTTGAATATCTTCAGAAATATTTCTTTTGCTTCTTTAGGATCTGTAAACATAAATTTTCTGTCATTGTAAGTAAAGAAAGCGCACCCAACATCTTGTTTTAGGATGGGGTGAAGAATTACATGACTTTACCTTGGGGGTCATCATATCTAGTATTGGCAAAACTCTTAACAGTGTCTGCATTAGGGCCTTAACCTAATGTTGTGGTACATACATGCATACAATGGTCAAGGAGCTCACAATAGTGTATTATGGGCATGCTGCTAGCATACTAGTTTTGTGCTTGACACTTATTTGTCATGATCAGGATGGGTAACAGGGTAACATAAATAAGCATATATGTTCATAAGTAAGGCATGGAGCAATTCAGCATAGGAACTAATAAGGTACAGGGGACCACAGCATTAACCAACTTCCGATGCGTCACCAAATACTGGTGACACAAATTTGCAGGAATCATCTTTCATGGTGGATTACTTCTCCCCAGATTCACCAAGGCAGACCCTTTGTACCCCCAGCCCCAGTAGCCACTGTCACTACGGACGCCTCCCTGATCGGGTGGGGGGGTCATTATCAGGGCAGGATGGTTCATGGGACGTGGCAACCGTTCGAATACCACCTGCACATAAATGTCCCAGAGATGAGAGCAGTGCTTTTAACGTTGCAAGCCCTCAACGACTTTCTTCCCTTGGGAACAATTGCAGTTCACACAGACAACATGTCTGTAGTATGGTATATCAACAAAAATCTTTGTTAGATGGAAGCGTGATTATAGGTAGAGGCAGTAAATTAATGGATGTTGTGGGGCACGATGTGTGGAAGTACATATCTCCTATTGTTTTTTTTCTTCTTTAGGTTCTCAGATAACATATAACCCTGATAAAGGGTAATCTTTTTTGACATGCTAGACAAACGAGAAAAGACTCTCTAACACATTCAGCTGGTTTTTAGTGTCAAGAAAGTTAAACAGCAGAAACAAGAAGAAGCCATTGTGTTTGGGCGATTTTCCTTCATTAATTAATACTACTGCCCAAATATATTTTACATCTGTATATTAAGACAATAGTAAAATATATAAATATATATGATATGTCATTTATAATCTGTTTAAAATCTAGATTCTCAACAAATTTATAATAATAAGTTGATGGCTATATGGTTTAATTTAATAGTTTGTTAACTGCTTAGATGATGTAAGTAATCTATAGTCCAGATATCATTATAGAAATGTTATTATCTTTATGTGGGATTATCATATCTTATTCTTATATAAGTTACAAAATGTTTTGCTGAAAGTTATATAAGTGTCATACACAAATGAAACTGTTATTTATTTAGTTTCAAAGGTTTTAATTACAGACACCACTTTTTTTTTTTTTTTTTTTTTTTTTCTCTTCCCCTTACTGGGTTTATTTCAATATACAACCTACTTATTGCTTTATAGAAATAATACCAACAAATTATTGATTATAGGATTTTATGTCAATCTTATTTAGATGTATATTAATAATTAGATATAAGAATCACATGAGGAAAATCATTTTTACCTTATTTATATTATACAAATTTAGGAGTTTGGGTTCAAATAATTGAATAGGGATTGTTTTATGTTGGTCATCTTGTATATAGACAGATGTGTAAATATGTTTAGTGTTATTGACTTGATTTTAGCCCTTTTAAGGATTATATGTAATGTTTATATTGTTAAATATGAATACTTGGTAACCAAAATTGTAAATTATATTTTGTTCATTCTTGATTTCACCTCGTCAATAGGGGTTAGGTGGGCAGGCACTAGGGTAAGGACGAGGGTTATGGGTAAATCTTATAATATATCTCTACTAATTTTGTTTTTTTATAAGATATTCCCATTTAATTATCAGATCAGTTTAGTTATGTTTCTTTACTCTTTGTATTATTTTAATTATAATCTAAAAACTATAACATGTTTTAATCACATCAATATTAACCAATCATCTCTTTTATGACAAATTATCTAAAAACTGATTCCTGGAATGTTAGAGGAATCCAAAGTAAATCCAAAAAATCTTTATTATTTCATTTGATATTTAAATCACAAGCTAGTATATGTTTTATTCAAGAGACTCATATCCCTCGGGTTATGTGGGACAAAGAGAAAAATAAAAAATGGATTAGGAAGATAATAGCCTCTGGGGATTCTTCTAATTCTCGGGGAGTAGCAATAATTATTAAACAAAAATTCAATGGAATTATCATTGATGAGAGATATGATAATGAAGGTAGATGGTGTCTGTTTACTGCTACTATTCATAATCTGGATAAACCAATTTTAGTTTTAAATTTATATGGTCCTTGTAGTCAACAACAATTTTTATCTTAAAATTTATAATATACTCACATGTTATAAAGATCACTACATTATAGTTGGGGGAGACTGGAATGCGGTAATAAATCCAGAAATTGATCGTACTAGCTGTTCTGCTTCTTATAACCTTCAAGCAACTTTGGCTCTTAATGAATTAATTTTGGAACATAATTTAATTGATCCATTACACTTTATAAAAATATCAAACAAGAAAGATATTTATACCTATTACTCTAAATGCTACCATTCATGGGCTAGATTGGATTTTTTTCTAATTTCTAATAATATCTCAAAATTTATCTCAGACTTTACTATTGAACCTAGATATCTCTCAGATCATTCAAGAATCTTATTAAATCTTAACTTTACCCACAAAATTAAAAATGTTATTAACTCAAATAAGTGGTCACTAAACAATAATTTACTCTTAAACAAAGATATTTGTATACAGTCCTCAGAAACTATTCAAGAAATGAATAATGATTTAGATGTATCAGATATCCCTTACGATATTCAATGGGCTGCATGTAAGGCAAAATTAAGAGGTATGTTTATCAGTAAAGCTGCATATTTTAAAAAACATTACAACAAAAAGGAAGATTTCTTAAAATCTAGAATACATTCTCTTGAAAATCAGTTTAGACTGAGTCAAGACACTAGTTTTGAAAAACAAATATTAGATTATCAAAAAGAATTAATTTTGTTACATCAGAATAACCTTTCTTTAGTTGATCAAAGATTATTAGCAACGTACTCAGAATGGGCCCAAGTTCCTTCTAAAGTCTTGGCTAGTATAATTAAAAATAATATTGAAAAACCAAAAATTTCATCATTACTGTATAAAAATAAATTATATAACACAGACGAAGAGATTATTCATCTTTTTACACTACTCTATACAGAGTTATATTCAAAACCATCTAATACGTTGAATGACAATCATATAAAAAACTTTCTCAGTTCTTTAAATTTTCCTAAGTTAAATGAAAATGAACAAAAAATGCTTTCTGCTCCTTTAACACATCAAGAGATTTCCGATTCAATTGATAGTCTTAAATCTGGTAAATCTCCTGGTCCAGACGGGTTCACACCTGAATTTTTCAAATCTTTTAAATCGGTTATTGTTCCCTTTCTCTTTAAAGTTTATAATTATATAAAAATTAAGGGTATCTCAGATATTCATTGGAATACATCTAAAATCGTATTAATTTTGAAAAATAATAAAGAAAAAACTGACCCATCTAATTATAGGCCTATTTCTTTAATCAATGTAGACATAAAGATTTTGGCATCTATTCTGGCCAGCAGACTGAAAAAAGTTATGCCTTCAATTATTTCTCAAGATCAATCAGGATTTATGTCCCACAGACATACTTGGGATAATATACTGACATTAGAATCTATTATACATCTTATAAAAACAGATTCTAACCCAATATATGCGCTGATTCTGGACGCATCAAATGCTTTTGATAGAGTCTGTTGGAATTTTCTTTTTCAAACTATGTCATGCTTTAATTTTCCTTTATTCTTTATAAATTTCTTAAAAACTTTATACAAAGATATGTTTACTAGACTTTATATTAATGGTTACTTTTCTTCCCCTATAAGGATTACCAGAGGCACAAGGCAAGGTTGTCCTTTGTCCCCTTTTCTTTTTAATGTATATCTAGAACCGCTATTGTTGTTTATTACTCAAAACACTTTCCACAAAGTCCCTAGGATTCTTAACACAAAAATTTATTTTTCTGCCTTTGCTGATGACCTTGTATTATACTTTCAAACTCCCATATCTGACTTTAGTAAAATAACAAATTCTATTAAGTGTTTTTCTTCTGTCTCGAATTATCTTATAAATCCTGCAAAAACACATATTTTTCCATTATATCATCGGGTCCATAAATCGTACTTGTTCTCTGATCAACAAACCCAGATAGTTTTTGGTATGAAATATCTAGGAATTAACATGGAACATAACAATCATTCTTCTTTTCAAAATAACTTAAGTAAAGTTTGGAATTCAATAATTTTGGATATTACTAGATGGGAGCACTTAAATTTATCACTCTTGTCAAAAGCCGCTATAATTAAAATGAATATTTTACCAAAATTCCTGTACCAATTTAATTCCTCTGATCAGATAATTCCTAAGTTTTTTTTTGAGAAAGTAAATATAGAGTTAGCTAAATTCTTGTGGTTTCCCAAATCTATTAGAATCTCATATTCTAGATTATCAAACTCTAAGGATAAAGGTGGGTTGGGATTGCCAAACTTCTATCTTTACTATCTAATTATTTCATCAAATAAGCTCTTAACTATTTCTAATTTTAAAAATAGTAAAGATATTAATTATCCTATATGGGTTAAGATTTGGTACAATTACATTATATCTAAAAATATAAATCCAGAAGCTATTCCTTTTATTTCTCTTGAGATGAAAATTAGCTGTAAAATCTCTATTTTTCTCAAACAAAAGATTAAAGCTTTTCAAGGTCTACTAAAATTATGTAATCTAGATAAGTATTCTCATCTTTTGCAGCCACTTCATCTAAATCCTAATATAATGATAGATAACTCTCCTTTTAATCTAACAAATTATCCTTCATTAAAAATTTTGAAAGTCTGGGATATCCTGAAATATAATGAATTATCCTTAATAGAATTGTGTAACATTCTTAATGCTAATTGGAGTCATTCTACAATATTACGCCAACTAAGAGAAGTAATTGTGTGTAAATATGAACCTATAGAACTTATAGAACATGAATTAAATAATCTAAATACGATAATTAAAACATTATCTTCATCAGGTAAAATGATATCAAGATCCTACAAATTAATAAAGAATCTAGTGCTGGATCAGAACTGTCTTTTTTCAAACAACTGGTTAAAATATAATTCTCAAATAACTGAAAATCAAAAACTTTTGGCTATCAGATATACTAGGGATTTTATTCCATTTAAGAAACTACTGTACACACAATTAATGATTAACAATGATGCTTATTACACTCCTTATAAATTAAATAAATTTAATCCTAATAAATCCTCTTCATGCACATGTTGTTCTTATCCCCATGCAGACCTTCTACATATTTTATGGTACTGTCATTTTTCCCATAGACTATGGACCTCTTTGAAAGTAAGACTACAAAGAATGGGGTATCATAAATCTACTCTGTCTTGGGAAATTGTTATACTTCACATTCCGATAATTTATCTCTCCAAATTTGACACTCAAGTTATTATTTTTATTTGCTCTTTAGTAAAACTTTACATAACTCAAAACTGGCTTGACCGTACCAAACTGAATTGGGATACTTTCCAAAAAATGGCTTACTTATATATTGATGCTCAAAAAAACATGGTTAAGAGTCCAAAAAAAATGGCTTTCAAAAATTTAGTATTAGAGAAGGTTTTGAGTATTATTAATATTTATTACCTTAAATCTTTCTCTGATCTGGTGTTTTAGAAATTTCTTTATACCTAAAATTGGAATATTATTAAGTCATAGAATCTGTATTTTTAGTTATTTTTACTTTATGGTTACCTATTGTATATATTGTACATATTGAGTGAGGTTATTTTTATTCTGATCTCTTTTTAATACTTATATGAGTTGCAAATTTGCTTAATCCAAGTTGTTTTATATGTTAAGTCAACTCCTAAATTGTATTGTTTATAAATCAATAAAAAATTTATTGACAAAAAAAACTACCCTGATCATTCTAGAATGGAATTCCAGGACACAAGGGATTCTAAGTATCAAGTAAGAATGATGTCAGACTTGAAACACTGGCATCTAGGGTTGCTATAGTGATCAGGTATGCAATATTTAGGTGAAGGTCTTAAGCTAGTGTTCCTATCACCACTTCTAACTGTTTTAGTGCTCTACTGCTAAGTTAGTAAGTACCACTGTGGATATAAAAGAGCCTAAAGCATCATATGCATTTACTTTGCAATAATCTACATTGCAAGCAAAGCATTTGACATAAAGTTTACATATAGTTCTTTGTGGAAATTTTAGTTCGAAATGATCCTGTGCAATTTACTCCCCCCACCATATCTATGACTCTCTTTACTATCTTTACTATACATATTCTTTAATTTATTTCACATTACATCTTTTATTATGTACATTTCTTTATATAAACTACTCTACATCTGTATTTATTTTTATAAGTATTATCAGTCATGATAATATAGGCGTAACCTCCTTTTCAATATTTACAAGTACAGACACTCAGACCTAAGTACTTAATATTAACCAATATTTTATTCCACAAATTTAATGCCATGCACTTGCATATCTTGTGTATACCTCTAGCGTCTAAGAATCGTATCCTTTATGCTGATGATGATTTGCTACTTATTTAACATCCTTCAAACAAACAAAAACTCAAACTTTTATCTCAAAAAAAAAAACACAATAAAGAAGTTAGTTGCATTCCATGCAAAGGTCCTTCAAACAAATCAAAACTTTTTAAAGAATATTCAAGGTGCCTGTATCTGCATGGTGCTGCTTTGCAGATGCGGACACCACTGCTGTATTCAGGTATGTTCTACAGTCAGGAATTTTTGGGGAACTTAACACAGTTCATACATTATTAGCTTATAGGTTTATAGGTTTAGAGATTAGTACTAGACTACTTTTGTGGGACATTTTAACCCTAGCCAATTACCCCACATGAGAATCAAACCCTGCACCTTCTGTCTGTAAAGCAAACACCTTAACAATTATGCCAACCTCCCACTAGTACTATTATTATTATTAGTTAGAATCAAGAACTCACTAGCTGTAAAGCACTCTTTTTCAAATACAAAATTAAATCAAATAACTGCCAGGGAACTACTATTCTCTATGAAATCTTGAACAGTGGAACAACTGAAATATTGGCCCACTGGCACTAGCTGGCATGCCTTTGCAGAAAAATGGATTAATAACTCTGCTGTGCAAGCACATAGTCTCTTTCATAATCCACATGTCTGTTTTATATTCCTTCCCCTTCTCAGATACAGTTCCTTAGCTTATTTTGCTTCTTGCTCTGGTCACTGCTTAATTTGTTCTATTCCTCTAAGGCTGCATAGGATCTCAGCCTTTTTTTTCCATGTCATCCACTGCATCTCATCCCAGCTTCACAGTGCTTGTATGTTGAGTTTAACCATTTATGTAGGATAAACCTTGGAACCTCAGAGCAATGATCTAGTCTTATTACTTCAGCACCAAGGGACTTTACTGTATCCTGCACTGTTTATAAATCCTAAATGGTAATCAGTTTGTCAGTGCGCTCTTGACATAAGCATGACCAGATATAGCATTTAACATATGACTTCAGTGTGTTTCTCTTATGTTCTGCTCTTCAAACAATGAATCCAGACACCAGGTCCTTTCAGGTACATGGTGAAAATAATCTCACAATGAGACTATCTGGAACCCAGAGGTACACACCACTAGGATTGCACTGCCTTCATGAACATCCCTCGGGAACTCGCTCCCATTGCAAATCACATCTCCAAAGCTAAACCTAGCCAACCTAGATTAAATGTATCATAGGGCCACCCACTTTATAGGAGATATAGCCAGTCTGGATCCCCTCAACTGTTAAAGGAAGATCCAAAGTAGTAAAAAGAAATTCTCAGTGGTAAAAGGTATGCCTCAGACTGTTGCAGCCTTATCAGTGGCAAAACCCCTGCCTCATACTGTTGCCCATTCCCTCATCCACACAATATCACCACTCTTCTGAAGTGCACAAGTACTTACATGACCATTCACAGAAACAAGAAAAACAAGAAAATCCATTACATTCTCCATTACATTCAGCAAAACCATCTCCTTACCCTTAGACTGCATGGATTCTGTAATAGTACAATGAGGGCACTTTGTTGCCTAATTGGCAACATTCTCATCAATATGGACAAAGGCAACTTGACAGGAGCAATATGCTGTTGACCCCACAAAAGTCTTTGGCATAATCAACAACCAGCTCCTCCTTCTCTCTCTATCTCTCTCTCTCTCTCTGTCTTTAGAATATTGGCATTAGTAAAATATCCAGAACCTGGTTTCAAGAGTTCATGTCAAGAAGACTCTTCAGAGTTAAATTTGGCTCTTCCTTCTCTTAGTCTGTATACCTGTTTCAATAGCAGCACCACAAGTTTATATCCAAACTCCTCTTCTCTTCAGTAATTTAATTAAGGAACGACCTTATGACCTTCCTACTCTCCACTCCATTCTTTACTCTGATGACATGGTAATCTTTAGGTCCAGTCACAACCACGTTACAACAGAAATATAACTATACACAAATCTAATCTCCATCCCTTCTTGGCTCATTAGCCACAAACTATTGCTTAAAGCCACAGAAACAAAACAAAACAAAAATGCTATTCATCACCTCACTTTGTGGCTAGATCAATCACTAATATTCCATACCAGTATTAAGAAATAAAGGGCCAGAGGTAATTCACTTCTCTTCTGGACTATGGAAATCATATCCTGTTTATCTAACCCAGCTAAGCAGCTACAGGTAAAGGAGTCCTTCTACCCTTCTCAAATATGGCCTACCTACAATAGCGACAGCCTCCAAGGAAAACCTCTTCCATACTGCAGACTATAAAAAATAAATGTCACTTCATCACTAACTCATCCTCTCATGAGGTCCACTGCCTTAACCTTAAAAAAATCCATATGGTTTCCAGTGTAACATAGAATATACCAGTTACTAGTTTCCTTTATCTGCAAACTTCCCCAGCCTAACTCATTCCTACAACTAGTTGCCAGTCATTATACCAAATACACACACTACAACCTCAGACACCTCTCTCACACAACCCCCCTCAACTGACCACAATCCAGGCACACTTATGACTCTTTCTCCATCATGTCACATAAATTATTGAAATCTCTCCTACCACCCAAAGGGAATACAATCCCCTTCCCTACCTGAAGAGCTGATCTTAAAAAATTCTTCCACACCAAATCAAACTTTACTTGCCACACAGCTGGCCATATAACCTAAGGGCACCTCAACCTCTTTCTTTCTAACACTTACCTACCCTCCCTGCCCTGACTCTCATCCCTGCACAACATTGCCAGCATGATTAAAAATGAAATATAAGCATGTAAAATGTACATTTCTCTCATAACTGCTGCTACATGTATTAATTGCTACTCTACAGTTTTTGTTATATATTCTTACTTCCTGTTCTGTTTTGGCAGGTACAGTTTACTGCCTCTCTTTATCATTCTTTTTGTGAATTATTTCATCTGGGCAGTACCTTCAAATGGTCAGCTGTGATTTGTGTACTACTGCAGTAAGCAAAGTTAAAGGAAAAATAAAAAATCTAAACTGTTATACCATTAATAAAACAATGATTAGTTCCAATGTACTACTTAACAAATGTAAATGGCTGATCATCAACAAATCTAAAGGGTTCCTATTATTTAAACAAATGCTGTTTTGTCAAGCGTAATTACACGAAATGGCAAAATGCCGAAATGCTGAAAACACGGAACAGCGATTTTTTTTTCCTAGGGAAAAATCACTGGGTCATTTTCGGGACATTGTCATTTCCTCCACTGTGATGCAATCTCAGAGTTGGTACATTTAAGTAGGGGGATTGTGGGGGGCTGCGATAGGCGAATCCCATTTGGATTTTTTATTTTTTTTGTTACTGATCAGCAATTTTTTTTCCCTGGGAAAAAATCACTGATCCATGTGTTTGATATTTAGGATTTTCGGGTATTGTGGGTCGATTATATAGCATTCGCAATTTAGTGCATTCGCTAATATAATACAGACCCGATCTAAGTGGCTGAAATGTTTTCATTCCACATTATCTGTTTCTAAGTTTATTTTAAAAGCCTCTATCTATTTTAGCAGTTTTCTTTCCTGTTTCCTTTTTCAAGTTGCAGTTGCATCTGTTTTTACTGTTTTAAAGTATTTAATCAGTGCTTTGTAACATCAGGGGTAATTTTTTTTAATGCTCTTTAAGTCTGTACTGAATAATTCTAGTAAGAAACTTCAATGTCATTGCCATTTAAGTAGTCTGACTTTTGGAATTAAATCTTGGTTGTCTTTTATGGCATTACTGGATTTCAGACTAAGTTGCATAAACAGTGATTGCTTCCAAGCAAGGTAATAATGTGATTGCTATTGTCCAATTGAGGCCCAGGAACTATTTCTCAATCCTGGACTTGTAGTTTTTGGTAATTCCATGTTACTCATCCACAGAGCTAAATGAATGAGAAAATTATTTATGACCTCTCCCTGTTCTTGCTTTGTTTTTAAACCCATTGTCTCTGCTGTTGCCTGGTCCTTATGATAATTTGATGATAAAAGTCTCTTCCTCTCCTCTGTCATTGGTTATTGCCATTAAGCACAAAGTAATCATTTTGTGCAGTTACTCCCTTTACGCTATTTAAATACATATATCCACTCAATGTTTTATATAGATTATAAATGCGGAGTGCATACCCAGATAACCTGTGTTGCTCTCTTACAATAAATGGCTCTTGAGTTGCCTGCCATTAGTTCAATTTTGTCTTTAGAAGTTACTGCCAGTCTAACATCATCTACTTGTACTAGTGATCACCAAAAAATCAACCTGGGAAGATTCTCCCATCAGACTGCTGAACATGATTAACTGTCTGTTTAATATATATTTTCCCTGCTTAAAGCACAGTCCAGTACCTAGAAGCATCACCATTTTTTATTTAATTTCTTTGTGACTTTTGAAATCTGCAACATCTGTGACAAGACTACCACTAGAGTGTCTGCTATATATTTAGTGTATTGTACAATAAATACATACACTTTCTGCTGTTTACTTTACTAGTCTAAACCCCTAAGCACCAAATAAGATGGAAGGTCACTTTACTAATTTCACCTCTATTGCCAAACCATTTGCACTAGGTCTCCTAAGACAGTGTACTAACTGCCTTACACTCACAGATAATGAACTTATTCTCAACACTACTAATTCTACCTGTGAGAAGTGTCAGTACTTAACTGATATAGAGGCTTCCCTATCATTGGAAAACTTGCCCTTAGAATTTCATTCACCTCCAACACAATCCTTCACTAATCACATCAAAATGTCTGATGCAGAAGATGTAAAAAATATCACTCCCCAAACCTCCTACAAACAGGAAGGGTAAGTCTCAGCAAAGATCAGGCTACTTATCTACCTCTTGCACACTTACTGTAAAGAAATATCCTGAGAAAAAGCCCCCCATGACTATCCATCTGAACCACAACAGCGACAGAAATGTTTTAGTGGTAGGTGACTCTGTTGTCAGCCATAATGATTCTTTACTCAGAAGCCTGGATAAGGAAATGTAAGTTGTCTTTAAGGTGCCTGGATTTCTGACATTATACAGGCCCTTAGAATCCTAACTTCTGACGGGCGGCCACGGTTGTGCAGCGGTTAACGTTGCCACCTCACAGCAAGAGGTTCTTCAGTTCAATCCTTGGATGGGGTGCCTTCTGTGCGGAGTATGCATGTCCTCCCTGTGGTCACTTGGGTTTCCTCCAGGTGCTCTGGTTTCCTCCCACATCCCAAAGACATGTTGTAGGTGGATTGGACACTCTAAATTGGCCCTAGGCATGAGTGCGTGCATGTGTGTGCCTTCAGTGGAAGGTTGGGCACTGGCCTGGCAACTCAAAACCATAAAACTCCACTGCCAATCATGAGCAGACAGGTGATCTGCTGTAGCAACCCCTAACTGGGAAAAGCCGAAAGAAGAAGAAGAAGAAGAATCCTAACTCCTGACAAATATGACTATGGCATCATAGTGGTACATTTGGAGTGAACAGCTTGAGACATAAAATCCTAAGAGGCATGCAGAGAGACATGCCACAACTTTCCATGCATATTGCTAATGCAGTTAAGATACTCATCCTGAGCAGAGTCCTTCCTTCACATCAAATGATGCCTAGATATAAAGAAAAGACATTTCTGGGGGGTCAACATCTGGTGTCATTCCATGGGCATGTAGTATGTGTCTACACAGGACAAGATGCTTGATGGTCCAACTTGTTTCACTAAGAATGCTATGCACCTCTCATTTAAAGGCTTCCACATACTGGCTAAAGCTTTTGCTATCCATAACAGTGCCTTATTTAGGCAGAGTCCAGCTGATATCCCAACATAATAAAATATCAGTATTGAATTAAATGATATTAGGCTGGCTGTTTTAATCCCAAGTCTAAACAGAATATTGCTTGATCTTAAGTCACTTCTGCATTTGGAAATGATTCATCCCTGTGCTGTTTGTGATGCTTGGTTTAAATGTAAAGAGAGAACACTCAGTCTACTCTGGGTTTTACACTTTTCCTGTGCTCAGATTCAACTGTGGTGGAGGTTACAAATTTGTCAAGGAACTTTTTATCGCCTGGGAGACCACTAGGGATCTACAAACTGAACTCTTTGAATAAGAGATCACTCTAGATATGATTAACTATCAATTACTAGTTTGTTGAAGAACACCCCCCCCCCCGATAACCATATAAGATTCCACAGAGTTCAAATGATTACCCTATTAAAAATAATTCCATTATATTTAGTGACTTTAACTACTGTTCAATAAACTGGGACACCTATAGCACCAATCTAGGCTATGTCCCAAAATTCCTAAACTTTATAAACAAAAAAATGTCCACAGTTAGTAAACATACTTACTAGAGACACAGTTTTTTTTTAAACAAGAAACATCTTTATTAAATGAGCACTTACAGCACAGGCAATCATACATTTATATAAGTGAAAACAAATTATGCCGGCATAATTTTAGTTGCAGACATTATCCATCACTTATAATCTATCCAGTCACTGTCAGTCAAACATTGCACAGCTCATTCAAATCCTGCCTTCTTTTAAACCTCAATGCTCTTCTGCATATATTGTTCCCACGATTCCTTTTTTGTATGTAATTTGCTCCTACCTTTCTCTAAAGATCTCGGTTCCACTTGTTTCGGCTCTGTTACTATATTTACTTCCAGTACAGTTGGTTTAGAATTTGATTCCCATTTTCTACTAATTGCCTTTTTGGCACCCACCATAATTAGGCTCAGCAAGGACTTACCATGTCTAGGCAATTCTGATTCTGTACTATAGCTCAGAAAATAATTCCCTTAGTTATACCAATTTGCTCACCCAGTATTTGTAATACAGAAGTCTACAGGGAATTTTGCCAGCTCATTACACTACCCAGAAAATAAGTTGTCAGTTACCGCTTTCTTCCCCATTGCACCTACAGCATTTGCTATCTACCTGAGGAAGCATTGTTTGGCGTCTACTTGCAGTATAGAAATACGTATGTAAACATTTCTCAGCAAAGAGCCTACATATTTTAGACTTTGTTGCATATTTGGTAGACCTACATATATATCCCCAATTATTTCTATGTGAATTGTTTGTCCAGTATCTCTTTCCAATGCTTCCTAACCTCCTCTAAGTGATTTTTATAATTATCTTGCATTATTTTATATTCTCTACTAATTATTCCTTTTTAATAGCAGCTTCTCCTCTAGATTCTACTAAAACTCTACCAGTATTGGTCTTTTGCTTAGGATATCCCTATTTCTTTCTCTTTGCCTATAGTCTTGATATCAATCCTTGATAGCAAAGGCAGTCTCTAGCCTGCTGTACAAATAAATTCTTGGCCTCGTCCCATTCTATTACCTTTCCCTCTCTAATTATTTGCTCCCAACACCTTGGTTCCTTTGCCAGTTTTCTACAATAAATTCCAGCCCCGTCTTGCCTGTTGTCAGTATCTCTAATTGCAGTCATCCCTATTCTCCTTTCACATTCTCACTCCTTTTACATTCTCGTATTGACTTAGTTATATACGGTATGGTTAACATTGTTATTGTCCTTAAGCATCTGCATCCAAAATCCCAGTCTCTCCTTGTTTCCTGAGCCCCACCCATTTTGTCATCAACCAACCTCCACCCCCCAACACAACCCAAATGACACGTAGCCTGCAGACTCAGTGTGCCACTCAACCACAGCCAATAAGGCAAAACAACGTACCCAACACACTAGTCATAGGCGACTCTATAGTCAGGCACACTGATGTCCCACTCACCAAGCTAAACAAGGAGAAGGTTACTTTCAGCTGCTTGTCGGGTGCCAGGATCCACCACATAACCCATGCACTCAAGTCACTCCACAACAAGTACAAATATGACTCTGTCATTGTCCATGTTGGTCTGAACGACCTGAGACGTACCTCCCTGGACTACATGAAAAGAGACATGGAAGAGCTCTCTAATCTTGTAGCCCAAGCAGGTAAGACCCTAGACCAGAGTAGCATTTTGCCATCACCCAGAATGATGTCGCAGTACAAGGACAAAATGATTGACTTCAACAATTGGCTAAGCTTCTGGTGCCATTCTAAAGGGATCCAGTATCTGTCTGCCTGGGATGACATGGTCGACAGACCACGATGCTTTGCCAGAGATGGCCTGCACCTGTCAGCCCTGGGATTCCGGATACTGGTTAAGGTTCTTGCCACACCTATAGTGCCTTTTTTAGGCAAGGTTCAAATGACAAATTCACCACCATAACAGGAACAGGCAAGAAAAAACTGAGGGTGATGCTACTCAATGCTAGAAGTCTAAATCTCAAAATGCACTCACTCGAGGCACTCCTTAAAATGGAGAACATCGATACCTGTGCAGTGACTGAGACCTGGTTCAAGGCTCCAGATAGCACCCCTGCACTATCAGGCTATAACTTATACCACACTTTTCGGCCATGTAACCTGGACCGGAACACCAAAGGCGGAGGTGTGTCCATATTCATTAAGGATATCCACACCTCCAGGCTAGTTGCTCAGCATAATGCAGCCGAGGTTATCCAAGTGCAATTAACTCTGGGCAAAACTGCAATCCAAATTGTAGCTTGCTACAGATCACCCACCATGCCCCAGGATTCCCACTCCTCTTTTCTTGATGTACTGGAAAATATTAGGGTTCAACCAAACACCCTAATAATGGGCGATTTCAACTACCCCACCATTAACTGGGAAAACTACTCATCTACCAACTCCTTCGCTCAACGCTTTCTGGAATTCATAAACTCAAATGCCCTGGATCAACTTATCCACACCCCCACCATGGGCAACAATATCCTAGATCTAGTCATTACCAATATGAGTGATGGGTGTTCCACACCTGAAGTCATCGGTCCGATCCGACCATAAGCTAATTACCCTAGATATCCAAATCCTGCCTCCACCCCCCATTAAGGAAATCATGGTAAAAAATGTCTCCAAAGCCAGCTTCATGCTTCTTAAGACAGAAGCGGTGAACTTCACAACACCCATGCAGATGGACAATACAGTTACGACTACTGAATCCTTCACAATTGCACTTTATAAGCACTTACATGAGTGCATGGATCATGTTATCCCAAACAGAACCAAGACGCTATCCTCCAAAAAAAGGAAACCAATCTGGTGGTCCCCTGCCATAAACAAGCTGTACAACAGAAGGAAGAAACTCTTGCTAAAGAGAGTAAAATCCCACGAGTGGAGGAGCTCCCTGGTCAGCCTCAGTAAGAAGCTGCGATCCCTGATAAAATCCTCCAAAGCTAGTTACGAAAACAAAATTGCCACTGATTCTAAAGATGATCACAAAGCATTCTATAGCTATGTCAAGAATCTCAATGGCAACACTCAGATCTGCTCTGAGTTGCAGCACAATGGCACTAAATATACAGACCCAACTGATATTGCCAACATCCTGGCAGAAAGGTTCAGTGCTAACTTTACCCCCCCTCTCACCCCCTAAAGAGCCCATCTCTATATCGGAAGAATGCAAAGTTCCTGTAATCACGGCTGCACAGGTAAAAACCACACTCTTCAAAGCCAAGAACACAGCATCCATGGGACCAGACAACATCCCAGGCTGCATTCTACATGAACTACAGAACGAACTGGCACCCCACCTAAGTACCATGTTCAATCATAGCCTCACCTCAGGCTTTGTGCCTGCTGAATGGCGCACAGCAACGGTTATCCCACTCCACAAGGGGGGAGCCACCACAGACCCCGGGAACTACCATCCCATTAGCCTAATGAGCCTGGTCTGCAAAGCCATGGAATGTATCATCATGGAACTTATAAACAAAGACATTGGTAATCTCCAAACTCTGGATCCCACCCAGTTCAGGTTTGTAAAAGGCAGATCATGTCTCCTAAACCTGATAGACTTCTTTGAAGCAGTCACCAAAGCCGTAGACAAGGGTAAGGTGGTTCACACAGCCTATCTAGATCTTGTCAAGGCTTTCAACACCATCCCCCATTCTGGAATTATAGATAAACTCACTAAACTAGGTATAAATCCCTATGTCACAAGATGGGTTGCCAACTGGCTCACTGACAGAACCCACACTGTGAAAGTAGCAGACTCCAATTCCGACTTCAGACCAGTGACAAGTAGAGTACCACAGGGTTCAGTCTTGAGTCATCTCCTGTTTGGTATCTACTTCTCTGAAGTGCAGGCTAACACAGAACGTCTTTGGCTAATGAAGTTTGCAGATGACTGCAAACTAGGAGCCATAATCGAAACTCCTAACGATGTGGGCATCCTACAAAAGGGCCTCACTGAGACAGATGCCTGGTGTCAAAGCCATGGCCTCAAGCTCAATGCCAAAAAGTGCATTGTCATCCCCTTTGGTAAAAACTCTGTACCCATGAACTACAACATAGGCAGTAGTATACTTAACACCGAAAGTGTGATAAGAGACCTTGAGACACAGGTGGACAGTAGTCTATCCTTTGATAATCACATCATCACAGTAGTCAGGAAATCCTTCTATGTGGCACATCTCATCACAAAAGGTTTCTCATCCAGAAAAAATGAGGTCATTGTTCCCCTCTACTCATCACTCATTAGACCCATTATAGAGTACAATGCCCCTTTTGGTATGTACCTCACAAGACATCTACAACAACTGGAAAGGCCGCAGAAATACCTCACAAAGAGGATTACCGGCCTCAAACAGATACCCTACGCAGACCGTCTCAAAAAACTCCAGCTTTACTCCATTGCATATCGCCTACTCATAGGTGATCTCTGCCTAACATACAAAGCTATGTCAAACCCAGAGCTGTTGGACATGCTCCACTTAAAGAAATCCCAATCCTTCTGAGCTACACGCTCTAGGGACATAAACCTTGTCACCACAATAAACAGAATATGCCGGAGGGATAGATTCCTGTCCCAGAGACTTCCCATACTCTGGAATAAACTATATCAAACAAAGCTCCTCATTAGCACTCTTCAAAAAAATCTTGATGATTGGATGGGAAATAGGAAATTCACCCCGGGGATCACTTCTGTGGCTCTGCTCGACAGTGGCACAGGAAAATAATTTTCTTGGGTGGCAAAAGCCAGGGTACCTTTTTGGCTGGGTTTGTATAGGCCCCAGGGCCGATAGCCTAGTACCTACCTATGAACCTATGAACCCTTTCCACTTTGATTTATATATTTTTGCTTGTGCTATGTATAGGAGCCTTAACTGTGTAGCTCTGAAATACCCCTTCAAATCAGGTAATCCCAAACTGCCTTGTGCTATTGGAAGAATCAGCTTATCCCACTTGACTCTTGCCATCTTCCCCTCCTAGATAAAAATCTTTCAGCTTTTAATTAATTGCTATCCACAACTTCTCCTCTGGTTGATAAAATATGTCTGACCTGTGTATAAAGCTAAAGGGATTAAAAACATTTTAACTGTTTGTATCTTGCTAATCATATTCATAAAACAGAGCTTCTAATTTCTCAGTTTTTGTAGTAGCTTTTGTTTAGCCTCTCACCACATAGCTTTAGCTGCCACACCAGAATCATTTTCAGTCCATACTCCTAAGTAATTCATTTTATCATATCTCCATAAATATGGATATTGCTGAACCAATTTGTATATAGGTACATAGTTTGCAGTTATTGCCTCTGTTTTAGCTTCATTAATTTTGTATCCTGAAAAGGCTTGAAACAGCCTCAAAATGTTCCACAACACTGAAGTGTCCTTTTCTGGTTTTATCAGGTATAAAATAATATCATCTGCAAACAGAGACAACTTTTCTCAACTACTATATATTATTTTCTTTGCCAATGGTTCTAAATATAATATAAATAACAAAGGGGAAAGAGCACAACCCTGGCTGGTTCCCCTGCTCAAACAGAAATTATCAGAGAGGAACCTCACACTTTAATTTTTGCCTCTGATTCCTCATATATCCTCCTAATCAATCTTATAATTTTATCAAGGAATGCAAATGCTTCCATTGCCTTGCTCATAAACTCTCGACTTAGTCTGACAAATGCTTTTTCTGCATCATGACACACCAACGGTTTTATTTTCATACATTTTACTTCCCTCTGGATCATCGTTCTTCTGTTAATTTTGTCAAATGTTTGCCTCCCCTCCACAGAGCCACATTGATCCATATCTATCAATACTGGCATCACCCTTGCAATTTCTTTAACCATTATATACATAAACACTTTATAATCATGGTTTAGGATTAAAATGGGCCTGTATGAAATTGGTCTGATGGGTTTTTACCTCATTAGGTATTACAGCCACCACTGCTTACTGCAGGATGTTGGTACTTCTCCTCCTCTTAACATACTGTTAAATAAAACCTTCCAGAAGTTTTTTTCCCTCCTAGCTTCCAAACTTCCATAGGAATACTATCTTTCCCTGGGGACTTTATGGTAGATTGGTTATATATCACTATTTTTATCTCATCTCCTCCTATCCCAACTGTTAGTAATTGATCCTCATCCACCTATATCCTCAGGATATTTAATTCTTTCATAAACCTTTCCATTTGTAAATTTTCTTGATTTCTATATTTCTCTGCTTTATACAGATTTTCTTAAAATTTCCAAAATATTTCCTGTACCTCTACAGGATCTCATTATCTTCCTTGTTATAGGCTCTCTAAACTTAGCAACAACCATTTCTACTTTCTGTTGGATGAGTCATGTTAACAATTTTTGTGGCCTGGAATTATTATCAAAAACCAGTGCTTAACACCAATCTTTCTAAACTCTTGCATATTATTGATGCCGTCACTTATTTTCTAACATTCTGCAGTTACTCCGCTTCTTGCTTTGTGAGACTCCCACTACTCTGAAATACTTTAATCTCTGTTAGTCTTGTTACGTCTAACCATATCTCTCTTTTATTTCAACCCTATTTTTAAACTCCATTTTAATTTTATCCCACTCCCTCGATACATTTTCCTAAGAAATTTCTAACTTCTCTAATAAATCCCAAATAATTGCACTACCCATTCTTAAATTCCTCTCTTCTCAACAGATAGGTGGGAAAGTGCCAATGCCTCATTTTTTTTCATTACCCTGCATTTTTATTTTAGTTATTATTGGCATATGATCTGAAATAGTTATTGGATGTGTATCAAAACTTTCAATTAAATGCACATGTTCCTGTAAAATATAAGTTCTGTCTAGCTTAGCCCAGTTTTTCTATATTGGTGAATAATATGCAAATTCACTCCAAACTCCTACTACTGAATTCACATGTTCCATGTCAAATATTTTTCATAAATTTCTTCAAAAATCTACCCTCCTTTGTTATCTTTTCTCTTCTGGAGACCAGAAGATACACCTTGACTCCTGCAAATCAAATTCATCCCCCACCTATAAATAATATTCCCTGTTGAAAGCTGATTATCTCTCCCAGAATTTTCTTCAGCTCCATTATATCAGTTTTAGGTGGACTACAAATACATGCCAGTAGTCCCTTAGTACTACAGATCTGCCATTATATTTTTTACCCCCTTCATCATTATTGGAGCTCTTAACAGCGGTGGTGGTGCTGCGGTAGCGTTGTCGCCTCACAGTACGATGTTGTCCTGTTCGATTCTCAGCTAGAGCATCTTCTGTGTGGAGAGATGCTTGAATGGGCGTACCTTCGTTGAAGGTTGTGCATCAGAGCTGGCAACTCGGCATGCAAAAATTTACTGCCAATTATTAGCGGACTGGAGTTCCGCTGTGGCGACCCCTAACGGGGAAAAGCCGAAAGACGCAACAACAACAACATCATTATTGGAGCTCTTCTTGCAGTTAATTTAAGTAGTCTTCTTTTCCTTTGTCTCAGTTATGCCACTGAATACCCATCCTGAAAACTTTTCTTTATCAAATTTACATGCTTAGTTTTGTCCAAGTGTGTCTCCTGTAACATAACTATTTGCACTCTACATTTTTTTATATAGTACACTAATCTTTCTTTTTTGTAAATATCTGTGAGACCATTTACATTTAAACATTACACAGAAAGTGTCATAATGTTAAAAAGTTATTATTCCCACCTTTTATGTGTAACAGCTTTTTTGTTAAGTGTTTAGTTCCAACTTTTGTGTTACATGCATACATTAATGTTTGGCAGGTTGATCTTTTATACAGTTGTTCCTTGTCATATCCATTTGAACCTATGTTACATCTTGCAAAACCTTTAGTTTTATTGAAAGCCCTCTAACAAAAAACAAAGTCACCCCCAAAACAACCCTAAAACCTATTAATACTAGCACACAAAAACATGTATATTATCATTATCAACCCCTGTCTTCCCATTTTCTACTTGGCATCGTGGTGTTAACTGTCACCATCTCTCTGGATTCAATGTCACAATTTTGCCTTCTTTCATTCTCATGCCTGACTGTCACAGATCTTCTCTCACACAATCCATCCACCTCTTTGCTGGATGCCCTTGTTTCCTCTTACCTTCTTCCTGTCTGTCCCAAATATTCACCAGATTGTCTTCTGCTTTTCTGCACATGTGCCTGAACCACTGTAATATGTTCGTTTTGATTTTTTTCTGCAATTGGAGCCACTTTGGCTTCTGCTCTTATGTCCTCATCTCTTTGTCTGTCCCACACTGTGCATCCTGCCACCCTTCGCAGGCACTTCATTTCCATCACCTATAGCTTTTTCATCTGTTCTGCCTTTACTGCCCAGTTTTCTGCAATTGAGCTGATCCATGTTCAGATCACCATACATAAAATCCAATACCACTTCCTTGCAAGCTGTAGGTCCTCCTCTATGACCAGGAAACCCATACCAAGTATTTAAACTTATCAGAAACACTAACCATCCAACCCAATACCATATTCATGGGTGACTTTAATTTTCCCACTAATAACTGGGAATCATATACAACACAAAATGTATAAGCACAGAGATTCCTGGATTTTGTAAACACAAACTCCCTGGACCAAATAGTCAATACACCAACTGGGGTGCAGCCATACTCAAGCTGGTCCTCATTAATATGGGAGACTGCTGCATACCCCCTACTGCAATGCTTTCCCTGGTAAGGTCAGACCACAAAATGGTCTGCCTTGAAGTAAAAATAAAACCTGGACCCCCAGCTAAACCTGGAATATTCAGGAACTATTCTAAGGCTAACCTCCTGGTATTAAGTGAGAACCTAGCAAAATTTCAAACCCCCATAAACCATGAGAACACTTCTGCCAATGCAGAACTGTACACAGAAACCCTGTACAAGCATGTTAATAGCTGCTGTACCCACCGGGAAAAAGTAGAGAACTAGCTCAAAAAAAAAAAAGGTAACCTGGTGGAATCACAAAATCAATCAATTGTATAACAGGAGGAAGAAAATCATGGCAAAAAATAGGGGGCGCAGCACCCAGCAGGATAAAAGCACTCTCATCAAACTAAACAAACAACTCAAAGGACAAATAAAGTCAACCAAAGCCAAATTTGAGGCAAGTTTGGCCACCCAGGCCAAGGACAACCACAATGTATTCTTTAGCTATTTCTGCAACATGAAAGGCAATACACAGTTGTGTGCAGAGCTCATTGTAAATGGAGCCACCTATACTAAGCCAGAAGATACAGAAATCCTCCTGGCTAATACATTCAGCTACAACTTTACCCCTCTCTCCCCCTCAACCTTCCCTCAGGAAATATCAAATATAACTCTCCCTACTATCAATAGAGAATAGGTCCTTAATGGTCTCTCTAAGACCAAGAACACTGCATCAATGGGCTCAGACAATATCCCAGGATGCCTTCTTAATAGCATGAAATATGACCTATCAGGGCCTCTATAATTACTATTTAACTGTTGCCTCCAAACAGGCTTCATGCCTGATGAATGGAGAAGGGCAACAATCATCCCTCTGCACAATCGTGGGACATCTACAGACCTTGGAAACTACAGACCCATAATTCTCACTAGTCTTATATGTAAAGCCATGGAAAGAATTATCATGGAGATGATCAGTAGATATATAGCAAACCTCCAGACACTGGACCCAACCCAGTTTGGATTCGTCAAGAGCAGATCATGTCTACTGAACCTGGTTGACTTCTTTGAAAAGGTCATCAAAGCAATGGATGAGGGCAAAGTAGTTGACACTGCCTACCTTGACCTGGCCAAGGCATTTGACACAATTCCCCACTCCGGTATTATTGACAAACTCAAGAGGCTAGGGACAAACCCGTATGTCACCTAGTGGATAACCAACTGGCTCACAGACAGGAGCCAGGAAGTTAGAATTGGGGAGTCCACTTCTACAAATATGCCAGTCACAAGTGGAGTCCCTTAGGGATCAGTCCTTAGACCACTCCTTTTTGGCATTTACTTATCAGAAGTCAGCACCAGTGTCAGTGGTCTCTGGCTGACTAAATTTGCAGTTGATTGTCATTGAATCTCACACTGACACAAATGTTCTCCAGGAAGGGCTGAAACAGACAAACAGCTGATGTCAGAGCCATGGACTAAAACTAAATGCCAAGAAATGCATAACAGTATCCAATGGGAAGTCATCCATCCCTGGTAAATGTCATATTGACAATACACTCCTTAGAGTTGACCCAGTAGTCAGGGACTTAGGGACACACATAGATAGTAATCTAGCTTTTGATCATCATGTGTCTACAGTGGTGAAGAAATCATTCTATGTTGCGCAACTTATAAACAAAGGTATGGCATCTAAGTCCAAGAAAGTCATTATTCCACTGTATTTGGCATTCAACAGACCTATCATTGAGTACAATGCCCCCTTTGGTATGTACCTAACTAGGCATATCCAACAACTGGAACGTCCACAGAGGTTCCTCACTAAAAGTATACAGGGCATAAGTAATATGTTCTATGCAGACCACCTCAAGGCCATATCTCTGTATTCTGTCTCCTAAAGGCTTTTGAGAGGAGATCTATGCCTGGCATACATGACATTGTCAGACCTCACTCTGATGGACCTCTTGAATGTCCACAAAACAAACAGCACCAGAGTTACCCATTCTAAAGACTTAAACCTTGCCTGTGATATAAATAGGACCTGCTGGAGAGATAGGTATGTATCTCAGAGACTACCCATCTATGGCACATGCTTCCCACCCATGTGAAGCAGAGTTCCTCCCTAACCCAATTCAAGTGCAACTTGGACAACTGGATGGGAAACTGGAAAATCATCCCTGGTTTGGCACCTATGTCTCTAATGGGCAGGGGTAACCTGTAAATGGTTCATCTCTCAGGCCCATGCTTAAACTTATCAAGGGTATCAAAACTTGTCAGAGATTTGGGATGTATGGCTAGGCTTAAAAAGGCCCTTGTGGTTGTTAGCCTAGTAAACACATATGAACCTAGGAACCTGTGCCATACAGTAGTACTGGTTGCATCACTGTTCTGTATACCCTACCTTTCAGCTTCTTTGGCTTTCTTCTGTCATACACTACACCAGACACTCTATGCCAGTTGGCTTTGACCTTTTCATTCAGACTTCCCTTCTCCTCAAGCACTGCTCAGATATACTTAAAGATGTTAACCTCTTTCCTTCTATATCAATTCTCATCTTTTTCTGATTTCCCCAATTTGCTGCCATTACACCTGTCTTATCTGTACTTATTTTCAACTCCTATACCTTCGTTTTGCATTCCATTCTCCTCTCCTTTGCTGAAGTTTTTGCTCAGAGTCTGCCTGTAATGCCACATCATCTGCATACAGCAGCTTTTTCATCTGTTCCCTTTGACTTGTTTGCTAATGTAGTCCATCACCAGTATGAACAGCAGTGTGCTCACATTTGAACCTGATGCACACCCATTATTACTGGGAACCTTTCCTTGAGACTGAACACTGTTTGTACTTAGGTTCATAGGTTCATAGGTTCATACTAGGCTATCTGCCCTAGGGCATTTACAAGCCTAGCCAGAGTGTGTTTGGCTTTCGCCACCCTTTGAATTGAGTTTACTGTGCCCTTTTTAAGGTTTGTTTACTGTGCCTCTGTCTAGTAGTGACACAGAAGTAATCCCCGGGGTAAACCTACGATCTCCCATCCACTCGTCAAGATTCCTCTTGAAGAGAGTCAGTGAGGGGCTCTACCTAACATGTATTGGGATTCTATTCCAGAGCGAAGGGAGTCTCTGGGTTATGAATCTGTCCCTCCAGCATGTCCTATTTATTTCTGTTCTGATATTCAAGTCCCTCGAGCGCGTAGCTCTAAGGGATTTGGATTTTCTGAGGTGGAGCATGTCCATTAATTCTGGGTTGGACATAACTTTATACGTCAGGCATAGATCGCCTCTAAGTAGGCGGTATGCAACTGAGTAGAGCTGGAGTTTCTTTAACCGAGCAGCATATGGCATTTGTTTGAGTCCCTTGATCCTCTTTGTGAGGTACTTTTGGGGTCTTTCTAGTTGCTGCAGGTGTCGGGTAAGGTACATCCCAAATGGGGCATTGTATTCTATTTTGGGCCTGATGAGGGATGAATAAAGGGGCACGATGACCTCTCTTGATCTAGATGTGAATCCTTTCATGATAAGGTGGGCTATATAGAAGGTCTTTCTAACTACTTTGGCAATGTGGTTGTCGAAGGAGAGATTACTATCAACTTGGGTCCCCAGGTCCCTAATTACTTCCTCCATACTTAATGGGTTACCACCTATGTGGTAATTTGTGGGCACTTTGTTTTTGCTAAAGGGTATGACTATACACTTTTTGGCGTTTAGCTTTAGGCCTTGGCTCTGGCACCAGTTATCAGTCTCTGTGAGACCCTTTTGAAGGATGCTCATGTCAGCTGGAGAGTCAATTATGGCACCCAGTTTGCAGTCATCTGCGAACTTGGTCAGCCACAGTCCTCCCATGTTAGCCTGTATCTCAGAAAAATATATACCGAACAAGAGAGGTCCCAGGACTGAGCCTTGTGGGATGCCACTTGTAACTGGTTTCGAGTCTGACATGGCTCCAGCAATTCTGACTCTGTGGGTTCTGTCTTTGAGCCAGTTTGCAACCCATCTAGTGACATAGGGGTTTATATTTAAGCTGGATAGCTTATCTATGATGCCAGAGTGGGGTATTGTGTCGAATGTTTTTGCGAGATCCGGGTAGGCTTTGTGGACTACCTTCCCTTCATCTATGACCTTGGTGACTGTTTCAAAGAAGTTGACCAGGTTCAAGAGGCAGGATCTGCCCTTAACAAAGCTGAATTGGGTGGGATCTAGTGTCTGTAGGTCCCCAATGTCTTTGTTTATGAGTTCCATGATGATCCTCTCCATAGCTTTGCAGACTAGGCTAGTCAGGCTTATGGGGTGATAGTTTCTGGGGTCCGTAGAGGCATCACCTTTGTGGAGTGGGACCACTGTTGCTGTACGCCATTCTTTGGGCACATATCCTGTAGTAAGGCTGAGATTGTACAGCAGCTTTACGTGAGGGTTTAGTTCTTCTTGGAGTTCATGTAGGACGCAACCCAGGACACCGTCTGGTCCCATTGATGCTATGTTTTTTGCTTTGGAAAGGACGGCTTTCACCTGAGCATCTGAGATGTTAGGGAGGCAGCACTCTGCTGGGATAGATATTTGCTCTTTTGGGGGAGGGGGGGGTTTGCACTGAACCTGTCTGCCAGGATGTTGGCAATGTCCATAGGTTCAGTGTATTTTTTGTCATTTTGGATCAACTCTGAGCATATCTGGGAGTTGCATCCCAGGTTCCTAACATAACTGAAGAAGGCCTTGTGATTATCTTTAGTTTCCTGTGCAATTTTTCTCTCAAAGCTGGCCTTGGAGGATTTTATGAGGTGATTTAACCAAACTACTACTCTTAACTACCACACTAGCAATTCTTACCATACCATACTCACTTACCTCCTATGAATATATTTCTCTATCTGAACAAAACCATCATAGCCAACAGACTTTACCATCCTCATTCACCTTCTCCTTTAACCATAGTAACATAACCTATGTTTCTAATTACTCTTTACCTAAATTCTACAAAACAACTCACATTATTCACTTCTCTACCAAGAAGACTCTTAATAGCCTTCATAAACTCTTAAAATCTCTACAATACCCCCAGCAACACCCCCTCCTAGATGGTGACATTCATCCAAACCCTGGCCCCTATACTGACACCATAACTAACCCTACCAATGTAACAGTACCTATAACTTCTGCAATTATTAAACCAACTAACTCCCTTCTGATAGCTCACCTTAACATAAGAAGTATAAACAATAAAATTTCCCACCTGCATGCACTCCTTGATGTACACTCATTTGACATTCTATGTCTTACAGAAACTTGGCTACTTCTCATAGTTATATGCATTGTTAAATTTCCCATTTTTTTTGCTTGGAGCTTTTCTCCCCGGGCCTCTACTGAAAATGGACATATATCCAGCTAGACTAGCCCAGTCAACAAATGTAAAATAAATAAATAAATCATAGTTTTTTGCTAGTACTGATCAGAGATACCTTCCCTTTTAGGGATTTTGCTCTGTCATGTAGTAGCTTCCTCCTTCTTTTGTACAGCTTATTTATGGCTGGGGTCCACCAGACTGGATGCCTGCCTTTGGAAGATTGGGTCTTGGTTTTGTTTGGGATAGCATGATCCATGCATTCCTGGAGGTGTCCATAGAATGCGTTTATATAAGATTCTGCAGTTTGGGCCGTAGTTTCCACTTTCCCGGGGGCCTTGAAGGATTCCACTTCAGTTTTGAGAAGTGTGAAGTTCGCTTTTGAGAAGTTTTTCACTGTGGTTTTCTGGGCTGGGGGTGGGGTCGGGATGTGGATATCCAGTGAGATTAATTTATGGTCCGATCTTACCAATGAGGGGTATACCTCTGGTATGGAGCATAGAGTCCCCATGTTGGTGATGATTAGGTCAAGTATGTTTTCCCCTATTGTGGGAGTGGTGACTAGTTTTTCCATACATTTGAGTTTATAAATTCTAGGAACCTTTGGGCTAGGGTGTTGGGGCTTGAGTAATGCTCCCAGTCTATGTTTGGGTAGTTGAAGTCACCCAATATAATGGTGTTTGGAGAGATCTTCATATTCTCCAGTGTTCTCAGGAAAGCCGAGTGGGATTCCTGATTTTGAAAGGGTGGTCTGTAACATGCTACAAACTGAAAAGCAGTTTTGCCCACTGTTAGTTGCACATGGATGGTCTCTGATGCTTCATGCAGTGCCACTAACCTGGAGGTGTGGGTATCTTTGATGAATATGGATACTACCCCTCCTTTTGTGGATTGGTCTGAGTTTTGGGGCCAAAAAGCATGATATGAGGTATAACCTGGTAGTGCTGGTGTGCTCCCTGGAGCCTTGAACCAGGTTTCTGTCACTGCACAGATATCGATGTTCTCCATACTGAGGAGGGCTTTGAGTGCATGCATCTTGAGGTTTAGACTTCTGACGTTTAGCAGCATTACCCTTAGTTTCTTATTCATTGTGTTGTCTATGGTGGTGGGTTTGTCTTTTGAGCCTTGCCTAAAAAAGGCACTATGGGGGTGGCAAGAGCCTTTGCCAATATCTGAAAGCCCAGGGGTGACAGGTGCAAGCCGTCTCTAGCAAAGCAATGTGGCTTGTCGAGCATGTCATCCCAGGCCGACAGACACTGGATCCCCTTTGAATGACACCAAAATTTTACCCAATTGTTAAAATCGATCATTTTGCCTTTATACTGTGGCATCATTCTAGGTGAGGGTAAGATGCTGCTCAAGGTCAGGGTCATACCGGCCTGGGCTACATGATCATAGAGCTCCTCTATGTCTCTTTTCATGTAGTCAAGGGAGGTACATCTCAGGTCATTCACACCAGCATGGACAATGACTGAGTCATATTTGTACTTGCTTTGAAGTGACCTGAGTGCTTGTGTTATGTGGTGGATCCTAGCACCCGACAGGCAGCTCACTGTGAGCTTCTCTTTGTTCAACCTGGTGAGCGGGACGTCAGTGTGTCTGACTATAGAATCACCTATTACAAGTGTATCAGGTGTGTTATTTAGCCTTAAGGGCTGTGACTGTTTGGCACACTGACTTTGTGAGCTATGTGTTGCACGTGTTTTGGGGTAGTGTTTGCTTGGATGTCTGCTTTGGAGGTCTCTGTTGCTTAGGCAGATTTTTATTTAGAGCCTCTGAGTATGTTTTTGTGTGTTTATGTGTTTGGTTTGCTATTGTGATAGGACTATGTGATACTGGATTTGTGATATGTGAGGTTACCTTCTCCTCCTGACTGGTTGCACCAGTTCTGAGTTGAGAGAGCTCAGCCTCCAGTTTGGCTATATGGTTGCATCTCTCACATATATTTGAGCTTGTTGGGAGGAGGAGAGGGTTGTCTGTGTACATGAGATAGTTGTAACATTGCCTCAAGATTCCCAGATTCACCAGCTGGACTGGGGACGAAACCATTAACTGATCTTTGGACATGCTAGAATAGTATAGGGAACTCCTTTATCACTAAATCAAAAAGGACCAATAGGGGACAAGGTACTCGAAGGGAGTATATGAGGATGCAGTGCTTTTAGTTTACTAGTGCTGAGTTGTAAGATTGCTTATATGGGCAAGTGCAGGGCCTTAGATTGAGAATAGGGTGTTTAATTTGAGAGATAGAGCAGTTCTAAGGGAAAAAGTGAAGAGTAGACTTTGTGGAGCCGGGAACAGTTTAAACCCAATTAAGCAGCACTGCCTGATGCTGCGCTATACGCACAATCGCGCAAAGCCACGCTAAAGCAGGTTTTTATGCAGGAAACTTTAAAGAGCTAGAAATTGGACTAAAACGGCCAACAAACTACAAGATTCCTGTGCCGAGGTCACTCCTCCAGGTTCCCCACTCCCACTGGTGAGCAAAGAAACTTCCCTCTATCCAAGCAAGGAAATGGGCAACACAGGAACTATTCAAAAGTCCAGAATACAGCAATGCCTGTATAAGGGACTATTCTAGGTTAGGAAGGCGGGAAACAAGGATTTTTTTTGTTATTTTCTTTTTTTCAGGAAAACAGCAGGAAAAGTTCAGTAAATTCAATACACAGGCTAGCGCACTTGAGTGAGCAGCCTCAACAGTTAAAATTCAAACAAACACATTTTTAAAAGTGCAGGTATGAGAAAAACACAGAAACAGGCTTAAAACAGGTAAATCAACAGTTTAAACTTGCTTTTCGTTGTACATAACCTGCACTAATTCTAGCAATGTTTCTGGGACTTTGAACCACTACAGTACTGCCCAAATCAGCTTTCTTGGGACCTTGTCATAGCTTTCTCCAAGTCTATGAATGAGCAGTTGGACACTTTCCTTATATGTAGCTTCTTCTCAACTATATGTCTCACTGCAAACATTGTGTCAGTTGTGCTGCATCCTGATCTGAATTCAAACTGCTCATCTCCCGTCTTACTTTCTATTACTCTGTGTATTCATTTATCAATCATCCTCTATAGAACTTTCATGCAGTGTGACGTAGTTTAATACATCTGTACTGCCAGTGGTTGGGGATATCCTCTTTGTTCTTGTACACCTGCATGAGTATGCTTTTTCTCCAGTCATGCTGATTCTCTCCACACTGCTATGACTACCCTCAGGAGCCATTTCTCTCCTATCTTACCCAGCATCCTTATCATATCTGCTGTTACCTCAACTGAGCCTGCTGCTTTCCCTGACTTCATTTTCCTTAGTACTATTCTTACTTCTTCTAGGGGTGGGCTCCTCTTCTTCTGTCATTGTAGGCTGTGGGCAGTACAGCTTCTGTGGGGTTTTCTTCATTCAGAAGCTGCTGGAAGTATTCCTTTCATCTGCTCTGAAGTCTGGCAGACCATGAACAGGTTGTTTCTGACATCCTTTATGAAGGGTGTCTGACTAGCTTCTTTATCTTCTTGTTTTTGCATTCCAATTCTTCAGCCTGGTCTCTGTTGACCTTAGAGTCTTCTCTGACCCTTGCCTACAGCTGATTGAGGCAACCAGTGTTTTATGCTGTGGACTGACTGTTTCATTGGGGATAAATTTGCAATCACTGATTGTATGCCATTGCCCTTTCCTTACTGGGAGGAAGTCTACATGAGTTGCATGTTGGCCACTCTTATATGTGATCTTGTGACTGTCTGTCTTTCTGAACCACATTTTGGCTACTATCAAGCCATTTGCCACAGAAGTCTAGAATGGTCTCTCCTTCTTTATTCCTGTTTCCCCACCCATGTTGCCCCAGGCAGTCCTCATATCCTGTTCTGTCTGTCCCCATATGTGCATTCAAGTCACCCATTATCAACACCAATTCATATTCTCCTGCTTTATCTAGTAGGTCCTGCAACTGCTGCTTTAATGTACTCTTTTGCTCACTAATATAACCCTGCTGTGAAGCATAGGCTGTGATTATGAATACTGGCTTATCATTAGGCTGGAGTCTGATGCCATGAGCCTGTGACTAGTTCTTATGATATCCCTCACTGCCTTCTGTAGCCTCTCTCTCACCACAATCCACACACCATTTCTAGCCTGTCCATTTCCTGAGTAGTAGATTCTGGATCACAAGCCAAGCAGCTTTGCTGCTCTGTCCTTTCATCTTGTCTCTTGGATACATAGGATGTCCATCTTACTCCATACCATTGTATCATCCATTTTCAAGCTGTGTCCTATCAGTGAAATTACATTAAGTGTAGCAATTTTTAATTCATGTTTGGCAGGTTGATTGATTTTATGTCAAACTTTCACTCAACAGAGCTATCCCAGGTAACCTAGGCTGGACAACTGTACCCCAGCCAGCCAGTAGCTTAATGTCTCAGGGCTGCTGGGTTATTGTGAGCACATACTGGCCAATAAGGGCACATAAACCCCTCCTACAATTAGCATGGGACTTTGGCTTAGGTCGGAGTAGGCCAGGTCCTCAACTTACTTATCACCGGAAAATATCCATGCCCGATTTAGCAACATTAGTCAACATGACTAAATCACCTAGAGCTATATTTTACACTGTCAAGTGGTTAGCCTGCCACAACATGTAGTCTATGATCCATGTTCTCCTATCTTGAGGATACAGCACACTACAGTAGATGCCCATTGTGGTTGGTCTGTACAACTCAGACCATACAGGAAACCATTTGGAGTCTGTGCTGCTGTCCACAACTCCATTCATTTGTGAGTTTCAGGTGGAAACACTCAGCAGGTGTTTTGGAGGTGGGAAGAACCCCACAAAGACACAGGGAGAGCATGCAAATTCTAAACAGGCAAGGGCCAGAGGTCAGAATCATACCTTGTACCTTGTACATGGGAAGCAAAGACCTTAACTCTTGAAGTTTTACCATTCTAATAGGAACAATTGTCCTGGACTGATAGCCATACTCATAGACTTGGATTAACCTAAAAGGAAGGTTATCCATGTTAAGATACATGATGCAGCCTGTGCTTCTACTAAGTGCTGTCTGGTTTTGCATTATCTTTATTATTCTCCAAGATTGGAAAAAAAAACAATTGAATGCTTTCAGAAAACAATATCTCTTAGCCATTAAAATAAATATTTATCTGTTTTTATTGCTCTTTATCGGAGTGTCTCCATGGAGACATGAGAACCAGATACACAGTTGCTTCTACAAGCACTAATTTATTTGACAATAAGAAAACGTTTTATTATATTCAATGTTCTTTTTTATTTATTTGCTTTCTCTTAAAACTTGTTACTAGATCAGGCCAGGGGCCTTTATCCAGTCATTCTCCTATGGAACAGTGAGAAAAAGCACATAATTTTTTCTTGTATCATGCTCTTTTGACCAGACGTTTCTTATTTATTTATTTTTTTTACATTCCGCATCTACATTTTTTAAAACTAAACAAGGAGAAAGAAAGAAGGAAAGAAAAAAAAAGAAACACCTATTTACTTTACTATCCCCATTCCACTCAAAAATAACTGAGAAAAATTTACTTTGTAGCATGCAGATTAGATCATGCATTGTAAAAATACTACTGTTAACAACAAATTTATTTTACTTACAGTTAACTCTTTCCTTCCTCTTTCCCTCTCCTAAATGTTCTTTCAAAGATTAATGACATGAAGTAGGGCATATGCTTTAGAGTCCCCTATGAGTTAAACAAAGTAAAAAAGTCCAATATTTCTATGTTTTCTTGTTCTGTCATCTTTCACAAATATAAGTAATGCTTTGCAATCCCACATTTATTTGTCAATTTTTCAGTTACTGGTTTTATTCCTGTTGATCTCCATCAATCAAATCCAGTCTCTTTCATTTCCAACAAACTCCTGGTTCTTCTAGTCAACTTTTGAGCTTTTTTCTGTTTTTTCAAGCATTTTCCATTGAAACATTAGAAAACGTGTCACTGGCACAATCTCTCTATGGGTGTTATTACCACAAGAACAAGAAGCAGAATCTCCTTCTGTTTCACAGCTCACCTTTTGTTGGACAAACTTTTTATTTCCTGCTTAGCATGTTCTGCATAAAAATTAATTTTGTCCCTCCATAAAAGAATATTCTGAAAATAGCAGGGTTCAGCAGCTTAAATCTCATACCTACTTATCGATACTCTCTGATTAGTGGAATACATTTACTACTCTTCTGCTTGGTGTACAGTGAGCAATTGTTTTCCACAAAGATTGTACTGTCTCCCACTATTAGTGCTTTGTCCTTCTGCCACAGTTTTGTCAGAACTAACTTCATCTGCTGGCAGGATTGCATCTTTACTATTAAATGTATTTGTTACTTTCTCATGGCCAGGATTGGAGCATACACATGATGTGCCCTTTCAATAAACAGGTTCTGCTGTGGAATAGCAGTCCAGTTGCTTATGTGTGCTTCCATAAAATGAATACAGTCTGTTCCTTCCAGCTTCTCTGGTACAGCAGAAAATCTCTGGTTTTCCCTCCGTGTTCTATCCTTTGTTTACTTCCATTACTTTTTGAAACAGCTCTTCTTGAGCAGTCTCATATTCAGGCAACCTTTTCTTCATTTTGACCTCTGGTTCTTTGTAGTTTTATCACCTCATCTGGATATCTGTTTAAAGTTTCATACATTTTTTTCCAGCCTTTTGTTATTTTAGTTAAAATACTCCTTCAGTGTTTCATTTATTTTAATCAGCTCTGAGTACATTTGACTTATTTTTTTCATGTAGGTTATTGGAAGTCATGTCTTGCACCAAAGCTAGATCTGGAACTGCTTTTTGCTGAACGGCTGCAGATTTCTTCCCAGTCAGTGCTTTTTTCTTCACTATTTGTGATTGATTTTCTTTCAGATTCTCTGAATTTCTCTTCTGCTGCCATCCAGGGAGTGCACTTCCTAGCCAGTTATTGAAATTTACCCTAAAATACAAGTTTACTGGCTCGCTTCTAAGTTTTTGTTTTCACACTGTGACTGCTGAAATTAAGTTATTACTCAATGTCCAGCCATTTTGGAAGTGGATATCACAGCATTTTGACCTGATTCTTACAAATATGGCTGGCAAGATTTCATAAACAAAAAATGTCGACAGTTAATAAACAAACCTTGTACAGAACACAGCATTATTGCAATGATTCTTACAAATATCTCTGCCTCTCAAACTCTTCCTCCTTCTCTATCTCCTTTGCTAATGAATTCTGACCACAAATTTGTGGCTTTCTACTTTAAACTCACAAAAGCTATGCAGCAAACACAACTAAATTCAGGAAATACAAATGTAGATTATAACCATGCAAACATCAACCTACTATATAATGAACTATTAACATTTAGTTAAGACTGCACCACTCCTGACCTATATTCAAAACCAAACTTCACAGATGTGCTGGGAAGGACCACATTTGATCTTAAGTCACATGGAGCCTAGCCACTGAAGTGTTACAGGCTAAAAATGCTTTGCCAAAAAAAAAAAAAAAAAATATATATATATATATATATATATATATATATATATATATATGGATACACCTCCTTTGTCCACAGAGAAATTTACATGCAACTATAATCTTATTTTTCCAAAAGAATATTAGTTGTACTTATTCATGCTTCCACTTTCATGCAAACATATAATAGGAATTTGTTGATGCTAAATGCTGGCATGCTGACCATTAATCATTTTGTATTAGAAAGAAATGATACATAATTGTTTGAGGGGATATTTGGAGAATCATACTTACTGGAAAGTACATTGTGGAAGATGATAGGCTGCATCATGAAAAAGTCAAGATTGGGGCTGTGGCATTTTGCACTATATTTAAAAAAAACTGAAACAGAGAAGTAGCATGCACCATATATAAAAATGATAACATATCATTAGTTATATAATACTATTCATGGGAATTTGTGATAAAAGACAAGAAACAGTTACTGGCAGGGATATCTAACACTATAACTGTGACATATATCAAACAGATAGAAAATGTTTGAGAGGATTACAGAGTCATAAAAAATGCAAGGGAACTGGGCCCTTTGACAATTTTTGTCTCACCATTACCCCCATTAGACTTTATATATCCCCTTTTCCAAAGAGCAACATTCCAGTCCATGATCATGGATCAATTTGTGGATACGCATCCATTTGTTTAACTCCTTCTTGAAGAAAGAATGTGAGTTATATTGCTTCATTTGTTGTGGACGTTTGTTCAAGAGAAGGGATAATAACTGTATGATCAATTTGTTTCTCCATGTTTTCTTTATTTGCTGAATCAGGTTTAGATCCCTGGTTTTAATGTTAGCAGGTCTGTTTGATTTGTGGAGATACAAGAAGTCCTGGACTACTGAATCCTACTGGTCAAAAAGAGAAGGCACAGTTGACCCCAAAGAGTCTATAGATACTGAATAAAGAGACAGTGCTTCTATACTCTCCTGGCACTTGTTTGTGTTTTGATTTTCTTTCTTTTTTTTTTTTGGCAATCACTTCTAATTCAAACAGGTTCTGTTTGACTATATTTAGTAAACTTGTGTGTGTGTGTGTGTGTGTGTGTGTGTGTGTGTGTGTGTGTGTGTGTGTGTGTGTGTGCGTGTTTGTGTCTGTGTGTGTGTGTGTGTGTGTGTGTGTGTGTGTGTGTGTGTGTGTGTGTGTGTGTGTGTGTGTGTGTGTGTGTGTGTGTGTGTGTGTGTGTGTGTGTGTGTGTGTGTGTGTGTGTGTGTGTGTGTGTGTGTGTGTGTGTGTGTGTGTGTGTTTGTACTTGTTTGTCCTGCAGTCATGACAATACTGTCAACAGTGTTTTATCTCTGCTGGAGGTGAAAAAGGACAGAACTGATTAGTGATGCATGTTAAATAATATAACTAAAATATATTATTATATTGTCATCATGGCTGGATTTTTAATGGTTTCTATCTTTAAACTACTGTAAAATGTTAAGCTGTCTTCTCTGAATGATTCTGGCTTCCAGATCTGGAAGGGACAGAATTTATACAAAGTTTTTCAGCAATGGTCTACAAGCTAATACTCTAAATTACTTTTCTGATAGGGTAGCTGTTATCAAAATCATTCTTTCCAATGATATCACTTATTTTATAAATAAATCTAATTCCAAAGACATCTCTCTTTTGAATTATTTTTTCTAAGTGAATGTCTCCAAAGCACCATTAGCATTGTTTATTTCTACAGTCATTTATTTTTTGAAAGCCCTGACTCATCAGCCTTGTTTTCTTTCATTAATGAAGGTCAATGGGCAATCAAGGGAGTTAATGAGAGATATTACAGTCTGTGCATTTAATGTCAAAGTATGTTAGTGATTATTAAGAAAAACACTGGTTAATTATGTTGGAATATGTGTAATGTGTTAATAAGACATTTAATGTTTAAAAGGATACTTTTGAGTCTTGATATAATTTTGAACAGTTGTGTGCCTGTAAAATTTTAAGAATACTTCTATATTTCAGAAGTATGACTTTTGTAATATTTGAATTGAATATGTATATGAAATAATAATGGATTAAAAGAACTATACTGGAAATAAATACTGAGTTGTCCTGTAATTTATTGTAGTTTTTTTAGTGTTAATGTGTATAGCAAAGCTTTGCTTGTGAATATGCATACTCTGTAAAGGTATTTCTTGTTATATAACATGTAAGTAGCACTATTGAATGAACATTAACATGAGTTATAATTGTTAATGATAACATGTTTATAGTGCTTGGTAGTAATTAATATATTTAAAGCAGTTTTAAGTACTGCGAGTGGTTTTGAAACTTATTTCCATTAACACAGTCTTTCCTTTAACTTTTAATAGTAATACATTCAAAATATTTGTAATATTATGGCAAAGTTATTTAGCATTTGGTCCTTATTTATACTGTGTTTGAATGATGAAGGGATATAAATAATTTAAATTATGAGTGGGGCAACTGAATGTGCAGACAATATATTACGTGGTTCTCTTTTAATGTGTATAGGTAGTTGGTTTTCTGTTAATTTACAAGCTCATCTGTATAATGTGCATATTATTTGTGAAATAAATGGTTTAGGAATAATATCAAATTAAAACAATCTATTCAATATTAAGAAATAAGTAGAGTTATTCTCTGATGAAGTGCATAGATGGTTTTGCACACTTTTGTGTTTATACTGGCAAGATGTATACATTGAAAATGTGAAAGACAATAGGTTTTGGAATATACAAAAGTAGTGCAATGCATGTATTTACTTTTTATAATAGCAGTGAGGTGTTATAAGAATTGCCAGTAGGTTGATAGTAAAGCATATTATTGTTATGGTTATTATTATTATTATTATTATTACTAGAAGTAATAGTAGTTTACTGTACTGTTTAAATTTACCTGAAGGAATGACTCAAACTATTTATCTCTATAGGTTTTGATCCTTGGTATTCACTTTTGTTTTCATTAAAAGTAAATATTAAAAGGCATTTAAACAGAGATAAGAAAAAGTATTACACAATATAGGTTTAATTAAAAAATAATATTTTAATTGCCTTACAGAATTCAATTCACTTAACTGGTGTGAAGTATGAGTACTGTATTAATTAAGCCTTATTCTTTAAGAGAATATTTTCCTGTTAATATTTAAAGATAAATAGTAATACCCATGTGACACAAAATTTTAAAGTGTCTCTTTTTTAATAATTGATCATAGCATAATGTAACTATATTGAATATGCAACATAAACATACTGTAAGCATGTAGTGTGTAGTCTTATAAGTATATATTATTTAAAATGTTTCTGCTCTATTATGTATAGAAAGCTTTTATTTGTGCATATGGATAGTTTGTGGATGCAGAGGCATATGTTATTACAGTGGGGAGGGGAGGTGCTATAATAATTAAGGTATTTTCCTCACAGATACAAAGTACAGGATTTGATTCTGACCTCAGAATCATCTGCAGACTGATAGCCTAGTATTTAAAGGGATAGGGAAATTATCATGGCATTGAAGGTACATACCACACAAATACAAAGTTCTGTGTTTAAGTTTCAGTTTTGGTCAGTGTTTGCTTAAAGCTGAGGTTTGGCATAAGGCTTAAGATTCTTATCTGAAAGGGTTTGAATAAATACAGTATACCATTTATCTTAGTTGCATTATGTGTTGTCTTCGTTACATGATCACAGAGGTAAGGAAAACACACCAGCACAATATATGCAATAATGATTAATTTTAATTTCCATTACTTCACTGATGAACTTCCATAGAAAAATATGTGGTGAAACTCCATTGACAATCACTTTCATCTAAAAATGAAAACAATGAAATAAGGTGATTGCAAATGAAACAAATAAGTTACATGTGTGAATTTTGCCCCAGTTGCATTTCAGCTGTAATATCATTTGTCCACTGCAAACATCAATAAAATTTATCAAAACTCACAGGATGTGATAAATGCATGCTGGGATGAAATCCGCTGTAGTCGTAATAATATATACATCTTCATTATGTTTTTCTAATTCATCTTCTTATAGCTATCATAAAAGAAAGAACATGGTGGGTTTAACTGTAGTCATTTGCTTTACTGTATTTTAGAAGCACTTTTATAGATTCTTTGTCCATTAGATGTTAAAGCAATTTATGATTATTATGTAATTTCAATCTGCACAATTCACAATGAAAATTATATATGCTACTGCCTTATTGGCATAAATTATAAGAAATGTATGGCAAACAAGGACATAGGCAACCCTCAGACAGTTGACCCAAGCCAGTATGGCTTTGTCAAGGGAAGTTCATGCCTACTAGGTTTAGTGGACTTTTTTGACAAGGTCATCAAGGCAATAAACAATGAGAAAAATGGTGCATACTGCCTACCTGGACCTATCTCAGGCATTTGATACAATAACCCACTGAGGCATAATTGAAAATCGCACTGAACTGGCCATAAATCCCTACATAGCTCACTGGATTGCCAGCTGACTCATAGACAGGACCAAGGAAGTCAGGACTGGTGATACCACCTTCACTAATAAGCCGGTCACCAATGGGGTATGTCAGGCTCTGTGCTGGGACTGCTCCTATTTGACATCTTCTTCTCAGATGTAAGAGCTAATGCTGTGGGCCTTTGGCTGACCAAGTTCATAGATGACTGTAAATTGGGAGCTATCAAAGATCCTTGCCATGGCACAAACATCTTAAAAGTGGGTTTAACACAGACAAATGACTGGTGTCGAAGTCATGGAGTAAAACTCAATGCCGAGAAATACATAATAGCACTTTTTGGAAAAACTGCCACTCAAGCTAATTACTCTATCAATAGGGCACCCCTAAGATTTGACCATGTAGTCAGGGATCTAGAAACATATGTAGACAGTACTCTGACATTTGACCAACACGTGACCAAGGTAGTAAGAACATCATACTTTGTTAGCCAACATATAAGTTCATGGCATCTGGGTCCAAGAATGTCATAGTGCCACTTTATTTGACCTCTCTCAGGCCCACCAGTGAGTAGCATGTACCTGACCAGACATGTGCAACAGTCTGAATGCCCACAAAGTTTCCATAAACACATTGTCCTATACAGATTACCTCGCAGTCTTATCTCTGTATTCTTCCTCCTACAGGTTACTAAGAGCCAATCTATGCCTGGCATATAAGACATCCTCAAATCCGGCTCTGATGGACATTTTGCACATCCACCAAATGAACAGCAGAAGTACCACTAGATCCTAGGATTGAAGTTTTGCTTGTGACATAAATAAGACATGCTGATGAGACAGATATGTGACTCAGAGGATCCCCGTGATCTGAAACAGGCTTCCCATTCATGTGAAGCAGAGTCCATCCCTAACTCTAAGTGTAAACTTGACCAGTGGATGAGAAGCTGGAAATTCACACAATGTCTTTGATGGACAGAGGCAGACACTAATGCCTAAACTAACATAGCTCCCCAAAACACACACACACATATAACCTACAGAAACCTCTTAAGGTACCCTCTCCTAATAAATACTTGTGATACATAGGGAAACAATTGGGTTGTATTGCACAGCTAGGCTTACAAAGGCCAAGGTGATCATTAACCTTGTATAATCCTATGAACCTGTTTCATCTTACCCTTTTGCCCAATAGCAGTGTTTTGGGGAATAAAAAAGTTTTCAAAAGAAATTGCAGTGGAACAGCCTTTGCTATAGAACAGACTTTTCTGTGGGAAAGGCAATGTTGTTGGTTTATTTTGAATATATGTTTTGCTGTATTATTTCTTGACAGACTATATTGTCTGTTTAGTTTTCCTGCAGTGTGTTAAAATATTAACAGTTATGGTTAGGAGAGAGCAAGGTTGTGTCTCATAGTGAGATGTTAAATACCTTTGAACTGTGTGAATAGCTACAGACTATTTTTGTTTAAATGTATTTATTTTTATTTATTTTACATTTTTTGACAGGGAGTGTCCGACTGAGCCAAAGCCCTTTTTCAGCGGAGGCCCAGGGAGAAAAGCTCCAGACATGTAACATTCAAACAGTCTAGCAAAATTTAATTAAAACAAACAATGTTGACTAAAGAGAATATTCTTGGAAATTTTTTGGTTTATAATAACTGTTACAGTTCAAATTTAGAGAAAATGAAGGAGGAGTATAGTGAGTTAGTAAATATATTAAATAGTAGAGGCCCAATTATGGATCCTTGGGGAACACCTGTTTTTACATATGGGGGGAACAGAATGCTAAGTCCCATCTGACTGATTGCTGTCTATCAGTCAGATAGCTGGAAAACCATGCTACTGTATCAGAAGTGAAGTAGAGGTTTGTGAATTTGTTGAGTAATAGGGAGTGTGAAACAGTGTCAAAAGACTTAGGCAGGTCAAGGAATAGGCAAGATATAAGTTTATTATTGTCTCTGGTTGGAGAAATGGTGTTGAGAAAGGATAGAAGAGCAGTAGTGGTACTGTGCTTAGGACGGAAACAGTGCTGGGTAGGAGTGAGAAGTTTTTCTTGTAGGAGATGATGCATAGTTTGTTTGTGTATACATTTCTCAAGTATTTTGGAGAGAGGAGAGAGTATGGCAATGGGTCTGAAATTAGATATTTCTGTGGAGTTACCTCCTTTGTGAAGTGAAAGAGTATAAAACTGTTTCCAAATAGTTGGGACTTTAGATTCAGAGACTGAACGGTTGATAAGCACAGATACAGGCACAGCCAGGGAATGTGCAGCAATCTGGAGAAAGTATGAAGGAATATGATCAGCTGATTCAGAGCATGGCTTAAGTTTAGAGAGTAGTGATTTAATGTAGGTAGTAGGAACAAGTTTGAAAGAGAGACAGTTTATAGGGTATGCAGAAGGGGTTGGTTCAGGGAGGTTAGAGGAGTTATAGTTAGGACAGTTGCTATTAAATAGTTTGGTAATAGATTCTATGAAGTAGGTGTTGAAAGCATTGACAGTGTCTTCAGAGGTCTTATCAGGACATGGGTTTGGTGAGGTAGGGTTTCCAGGGTGCAGGATCTGATTAATAGCGTTCCAACATTTTTTGGGGTCTAATTTTAATGTTGTTGAGGGATTTATGTAGAAGGTTTTTTTGTCATTGTCAATGATTTTTTTTGTTTGATTTCGAAGTTCTTTGAACTTTTGCAAGTCAGCAGGATGTTTGGATTGTATCCATATTTTCCAGGTCCTATCTCTGCTTTTCATAAGAGAGTGGGTAGTTTTTGACAGCCAGGGTGAAATTTTGGCTTTTGCTCGAATCTTTCTAGTTGTGGCAAGTGAGTTTAAGATGGTAAGGAAAGTAGAGTTAAAGGCATTAACTGTCTCATCCAGTGAAAGCTGTTTAAGGAAATCCCAGTTGACTCTAGAGAGAAGGGTTTGGAATGTTTCAGGTTTAAAGTTGGTGAGCTTACGGCAGGTAATATATCAGAGGGGTTTCGAAAGATGTGTGGTATATCTAAGGACCGTAATAGCCGAGTGGTCACTAAGGGAGTTGGGTAAAGTTTCAGGATGTTGATACTTACAGGGATTTGGAAATAGTATCCAGTTTATCAGGGAGCTTAAACTATGTATTTTGTTGATGTGTGTAGGGTGAGAGATAAGTTGAGTAAATCTGTAGAGATTTATATGATGCTGAGAGTTAGGAGTATTGAGGTTCAGCCAATTAATATTTACATCTCCTAGGAGGATAGTTTCATTAGGAATGTTCTGGGAGAGATAAGAAAGAAGGCTGATGGATTTCCAGTAGGGGAATGTGTTCACCAGGTGGGATATATATATATATATATATATATATATATATATATATATATATATATATATATATGGCTATTACAGTAAGGGTATTACGGTTATTAACCTTCAGGTTTGCAGCAAGTATTTTGGCAAGTAAAGGTAGAAAAGGGAGAAAAAAGCTCTCTCACCCTATTCTGTTGTAGTCTTAAAGCCAGTGGTTCTTGAGTTGTTCACACGGGGTCCTCCTCTTCTTTTATTGGCTTTTGTTAGGAAGCATATAAGTATTGTTTTCTAGATGCGATCCCCTTGAACTAAGTTCATTTACTGTTCCATTGTGTGCCACAGACCCAGAGTATTACGTGCCCACAGTTCGCTACATGCATAATCAATTGTCCTCAGACAAAATCCCTTTAAAAATCAGTCCCCTTACTATTGTAACTAAGATGGTTTAACATTACATGCCCTTAACCATCATGGTTTTGCACTGTGTTTGGATCTGTACACTTTGCTAATATTATCAGATGTTATCTGCAATTAATAGTCCTGTAAAACATTACCTGTGACCATGGAGTCCCAACCTACATTAGCCCCATCCTTAGCCACCCTAGCAGCATTTTTTGAGGCAGTGTAGCAACTATCTGATGTTTACATAGAACCTACAACCTAACACACCTTGACTCCATCTTTAGGGATGCACATATTTAAGTAAATTTGAGGGCATTCTCTCCAGTTTGCCCACTGTTAGTATACAGCACCATAACACCAGCACATTATCTTGTGTTAGTAAACAACAGCATTGCATTACCACAACACCAAAGCATTATTCATGCATATATTGATGTAATAAAGGAATGCTGACTAAGCCTCCTCTGGCTTCTAGACATTGTACTAGCTTATCTCAGCTGTATATCACAAGTACTACCACTGAAACAGGCTCCACACACATGCACCTGCTGCTGTTTCTAGCCTGCAGCACATCCAAGAAATATTTTAATAATTGGTAACACAACTAAAATACATGCAGACACAACATTTACCAGGATGGAAAATGATAAGGCATCAGCAGTTATTTTGATGCAAGGATTAGGGATGGCACTGTGGAAGGTAGGTGCTATACTGGCCCCAGATAATTATGACTGTACTTGCCTGTGTGGAGGATGAGTGATTCTAGAAATTCCACCTGGTAGAGATGCAAAGATTGCTCATCTTTCTGTTAATGTCTTTGAAGAGGGCAAGGCCCTGGCATTGAGCAGCATTCTACTATCACCAAGAAAGATGCCTACATTCAAGGCTAAAACAATTGGCTTCAATAATTTGCTAGTAGATTGGTGTCATTCTAGAAGCATCACATCTGTTTGTATGGGATGAAATGGCCAATAGGTCCTCTTTATTTACTATTTACCATGGGTGGCCTGCATCTTTCTCTCCTTTATCTTTACATGCTGCCTAAAACCTCTGCTACCCCCACAATACATTTTTGGACAGAGATCACCGGATGGATATCTCAGTATAGCAATCTCTGATCTAGATAATTTCAAGGCATCATAGCTGAAAACCAAAAGCATAAACAACAAAATGTCTGGACCTGAGGCCTTGCTTAACCATAAATGTATTATCATGTCTGCGTTTATGCAGTTACAGAAACCTGATTCCATTGTAATGATAGCACTCCCTACCTTTCAGGCTACAATACCTATCATGCATACATATCTTCCAGTAACTTTGAGGGATATCTTACAAATATAGAACTGGTTTCAATCCTAGTTTCACTCAATAAAATTATCACATTATAAGTAATTATAGTTCCCCATAGAGGACAACTTAATAGCATCTAGACTACCTTAACCAATTAAAAAGTTAACACTTGAACAAATAACATTTTTAGAAGTGGTATATGCTATCTGCACATACATTGTAAAATAAATGTTATCAACAACAAATATGTAGAGATATTTCTGGTCTCCATAAATGACAATATGCTTGACTCAGTTTTCCCCATAGAACAGAAGTGTTAATCCTGAGCTTGTTCGTACAAATTTTTCTTTCAATTGCACCAATAAACTTATTACACTCTTCATAGTCAAATCTGACCATGGTAATGTAGTCTTCTCTATGAATACTTGCTTTGTGCCATTTAACAGCTCCTCTACATTTAAGGATTACTCCAAAACCAAATATTTACTATTCATTGATCTTATTGACAATCACAAATAGCACTCAACCAAATTGTGCAAAAAATCTGACTTTCTATTGAATAGATGTACTGAAGCATCTATATCAATTCAACATAATTGTAATGGTAAACAAAATGCCAGAAACAAAAAACAAACAAGCGAAAAAGCTCCAGACCAACAGGAACACCAAGCCCAAGAATTCTTTCCTTAACGCGTTTTTATTAAATGGACAAATAAAAGTAGCGTTTTCGCCACAAACACAGTGTAGCTTCTTCAGAGGATTTTAAAACATACAGGAAATGAACTCCTTTTATACAGGAATTACAAATTACTTAATTAAAAAGCCCGCTCAAAAACCTCAATTGCTGGTGCAATTACACTTTAAAAGGGCAATCCAGATAATGAATATAAGTGCTTTGCAAGTGCAAAGAATCTTTTGTATATGCTATATAAATATAAACAAAACAAGTGCAAACAAATGTATGCATATAAAACAGTCTAAAACAAGAATTGCACTCTAAAACGAATATATAATGAATTCAAAAATAGGTGTCTGAAGAAAATGACACCATGAAATTCACTCAAACAAACCCTAAAACAGTAGAAAATATGTATTTATAAAACAATAAAATAAAACAGTAAGATAATATAATCTTTAAAGTGCACACAAGCTCAGCGATGATAACATCTCAGACTTCCTTTGGCTATAATGCTGTTATTTTGATATAAACAACTAGCTGTACAAGTGTATGTGCAAGTACAACAATAACACACCCTAAATCAAGGGTGTGTATGTACTGGATGTACACCAAATAGCTTATATCATAAACAATTATATAATTGTGAGCACTAACAGTACCCAATAAATCAGAAAAATCAAAACCAAATAGTTAAACATTAGACCCGAAAAGTTTTAAAATATTGGGTCTCATCTCAAGTATGATTTATACTTTAACACTGGGGCTATATTACAACTTTCATTAAGCCCCGGTGTATTGAAAGAGTCTAACTTTAACTGCCATAAAAGCTCACGTATTTCAAGTAAAAGAGAGGTAGGGCCACCCCTGATGGAAGGAGCCACATGGTCAATACCCATGAACAAAAATGCATGACCAGGATTGTTAAAAACATGCTTAGCCAATGCATTTTCGCATTTGTTGTTTTTAATTGCATAGCAATGCTGGTAAATGCGCTCCTTAAATTTTCTATCCGTCTTACCGGCGTAGAAGGCAGGGCAGCATGTACAAAAAGCCAGGTAAATTATAGATTTTGTATCACAACAAATCCTATACTTGATAAGATATTTCCTATCTGAGATGTCAAATGAACTGCCTGACTTAATAAGATTACACCAATTACACAGGCCACAAGGGAATGACCTTTTAAAGGAGTCACTCAAGGGAGTGCATTGTAGTAAATCCTTCATGTTCCTACCTCTCCTGAAGACAATACGTGGTTTGACACCTAATTTGTCAGATAACAACGCATGTGTAGAAATAAAATACCAATTCTTGGTTAAAATACCCAAAATAGCATCAGAGTTTAAATTAAATGTCGTGACAAAACTACAGTTGAGCTCCTGTGGTGGATTTACTATGACAGAGTTTGTAACACAGCCTTGTGATAAGGGTAAGATATCACTGGCTACATGCCCAGAATCCACCTCCACTATAGGTGACACAGAAAGAAGGGGTTTGTAAAAAACATCCCTTCTCTTAGTGGACACTTCATTAATGAGATCGTCCACTAAACACAGTGGGTAGCCACGGTGTAAAAAAAACTCCTTCAGGCATGCTACTTCCAAAAAGAATTCACTCACCTCACTACGCATTCTTGCCGCCCTCACCAGTTGGCCTTTTACTATAGCTCTTTTTTGTTTAAATGGGTGAGAGCTAGTAAAATGAAGAAAGGAGTTCACATATGTAGCCTTTCTAAAAATGACCGATTTAAGCTGGCCAGACATTGGAAGGTTGATTTATTATACACGCTTCCTAGATGTCGTTTTTATATTATTTAAGGGTGACTCATCAATGGCACACTCCTTTGTTGAGTATTTGAATTCAACAACAACCTTTTTGAAATTCATTTACCGTTTTGACACTAATTCGACCGATTATCTTGATGTTAGCTTGTCAAGACTTCAAATGTCTGGTATTTTATTTCTACACATGCGTTGTTATCTGACAAATTAGGTGTCAAACCACGTATTGTCTTCAGGAGAGGTAGGAACATGAAGGATTTACTACAATGCACTCCCTTGAGTGACTCCTTTAAAAGGTCATTCCCTTGTGGCCTGTGTAATTGGTGTAATCTTATTAAGTCAGGCAGTTCATTTGACATCTCAGATAGGAAATATCTTATTAAGTATAGGATTTGTTGTGATACAAAATCTATAATTTACCTGGCTTTTTGTACATGCTGCCCTGCTTTCTACGCCAGTAAGACGGATAGAAAATTTAAGGAGCGCATTTACCAGCATTGCTATGCAATTAAAAACAACAAATGCAAAAATGCATTGGCTAAGCATGTTTTTAACAATCCTGGTCATGCATTTTTGTTCATGGGTATTGAACATGTGGCTCCTTCCATCAGGGGTGGCCCTACCTCTCTTTTACTTGAAATACGTGAGCTTTTATGGCAGTTAAAGTTAGACTCTTTCAATACACCGGGGCTTAATGAAAGTTGTAATATAGCCCCAGTGTTAAAGTATAAATCATACTTGAGATGAGACCCAATATTTTAAAACTTTTCGGGTCTAATGTTTAACTATTTGGTTTTGATTTTTCTGATTTATTGGGTACTGTTAGTGCTCACAATTATATAATTGTTTATGATATAAGCTATTTGGTGTACATCCAGTACATACACACCCTTGATTTAGGGTGTGTTATTGTTGTACTTGCACATACACTTGTACAGCTAGTTGTTTATATCAAAATAACAGCATTATAGCCAAAGGAAGTCTGCGATGTTATTATCGCTGAGCTTGTCTGCACTTTAAAGATTATATTATCTTGCTGTTTTATTTTATTGTTTTATAAATACATATTTTCTACTGTTTTAGGGTTTGTTTGAGTGAATTTCATGGTGTCATTTTCTTAGACACCTATTTTTGAATTCATTATATATTCGTTTTAGAGTGCAATTCTTGTTTTAGACTGTTTTATATGCATACATTCGTTTGCACTTGTTTTGTTTATATTTATATAGCATATACAAAAGATTCTTTGCACTTGCAAAGCACTTATATTCATTATCTGGATTGCCCTTTTAAAGTGTAATTGCACCAGCAATTGAGGTTTTTGAGCGGGCTTTTTAATTAAGTAATTTGTAATTCCTGTATAAAAGGAGTTCATTTCCTGTATGTTTTAAAATCCTCTGAAGAAGCTACACTGTGTTTGTGGCGAAAACGCTACTTTTATTTGTCCATTTAATAAAAACGCATTAAGGAAAGAATTCTTGGGCTTGGTGTTCCTGTTGGTCTGGAGCTTTTTCGCATAATTGTAATGGTAAGTTTACAACTAAACTATTAAATCTCTGGAACACACTCTTTTATTATTAAGTGCTTTTCGTCCAACTGAATCATTGGACTTCCTCAGATAAAATTAATTTAAAAACTTCAGTTTAAATAAACCTCTAAAAATGTCACATGACCTATATGTTACATATTTAAAGCAACAAGGCTAATTTTGTTACGATCCATTAAACATGTATCATTAAAACATCTTAAAGCCAGCCAAACTATCCCACAGAGATACTTTCAATAAAAATATATTATATATATGCCTATAAAATTCAAAAAATGCACAAAACCAAATATTTGAAACATATTATGGTGACAATTTGTGCCCAATCTCCCCACCACTTATTATTCATATGTTTGAAAAAATCTAAAATATGGAAAGAACAGAAGTACATATATATATATATATATATATATATATATATATATATATATATATATGTGTGTGTATGCCAAAATCATCTATCTAAACTTTTTAATTTTAATAGGCACATAATAGAACATTTATCATTATGCCCAGGTTATGTATAGGCATTAAGTCTTATTTGCCAAATAAGTTTCAGTTTTTCTAGTAACAGAGAAAAAGGTCCAACCATAGGATCATTCTTAACCTGGTCTATGACCTTAAACTTAAATTTATGATCAGAGAAAATAGATATAGGACTTGCTAAAGTATTTTCTTCCTTGTGCTTATTTATGCTATACAAGTGTTCTCTTGCTTGTGCTGTGCTGACGAGGTCATAACAAGGTCGAAATATGCATATCTACAGCTAGTGGGGTTTGGCTTTATTGGCTTGAAATTGTCCATTAAAACGACAAAACAAGTCATGGGCATTCAGAATTGCCAATTAGCTGAAACACTTGATATTCATAAGGGTCATTTGCATATATCCCATGTGCCTCTGATACAAGAGGTTTGGGAGGTCACTCAGTGGAAGTTCTAGCTTTGCTGGAGTTTTCATTTTGTTTTTACTGATTGGTTTTTCAGTGACCTTCTTACTTATTGTTGTAGTTTCTTGTTTGGGATATTTTTGCAGTGACCCTAACGATAATGGACATCAGCTGGGTATAACAGCCCTCTATTTCTTATGGTTAGTCAAACACACTGCTTGTGCTGTGCTAACAAGGTCATAACAAGGCTGAAATATGCATATCTGCAGCTAGTGGGGTTTGGCTTTATTGGTCTGAAATTGTCCATTAAAACTGTGAAACAAGTCACAGGCATTCAGAATCGTCAATTAGCTGAAACTCCTGATGTTCATAAGGGTCATTTGCATATATCCCATGTTCCTCTGATACAAGAGGTTTGGGAGGTCACTCAGTGGAAGTTCGAGCTTTGCTGGAGTTTTCAATTTGTTTTTACTGATTGATTTTTCAGTGACCTTCTCACTTATTGTTTTAGTTTGTTGTTTGGGATATTTTTGCACTGACCCTAATGATAATGAACATCAGCTGGGTATAACAGCCCTGTGTTTTTTATGCTTTGTCAGTCTACTTGTGCTGTGCTGACAAGGTCATAACAAGGCCGAAATATGCATATTCACAGCTAATGGGGTTTGGCTTTATTGGCCTGAAATTGTCCATTAAAAAGACAAAACAAGTCATGGGCATTCAGAATCGTCAATTAGCTGAAACACCTGATGTTCATAATGGCCATTTGCATATATCCCATGTGCCTCTGATACAAGAGGTTTGGGAGGTCACTCAGTGGAAGGTCTAGCTTTTCTGGAGTTTTCATTTTGTTTTTAATGATTGGTTTTTCAGTGACCTTCAGACCAGAATAGGTGGGAGGCTGTGCCCCCCACACCCCCCCCAACTATATATACTAACTCCAGGATTGCACTACAGTGGGGAAAAGGATGCCTATTCTGGTTTTATGTCGTCCACTTTACAATTCAGTATGTTGAAATTTAGCATTGTAAGATTTCAGTATTACGGGTTTCAGTCAAGTGATTTTTCAGTATTTTGAAATTTTAGTCTTATGGTCTCAGTCAAATGAGTTTCAGTCTCATCTGATAGCGATCTGGTTCTGTCATATGGTTTCTACAGGGTACAGCTGCATCTATGCAGCTGTTTACATGCCAGTATAGTATGGTGGTGTACATTTCTGCATATTCAATGGTGTTAACTGGGTTTAGTGAGGATTCAAAGCTTGTCAATATATCACTTATGAGGAGATAGTTTGCCTTAAAGAAATTTGTAAAGGTACTTTTGGTGGAAGGGATGTCTGGTTTCAGGTTTATTTCAATCGAGACTGCTTTATGATCAGACCTAACAAGTAATGGTGATATGCAGTGTACACAGGATAACGTGATTATCTTTGTCAATGCCTTTGAAAGTAAACCCATACTGAGATAGTTGACATGCTTTACTAACTCAATATTAAGCCAAACATAGTAGAATCTATACCATTAAGGTTGGGCGTATTTGCTCTAAACAGAAAAATGTCATCATTGGTGTCCTGCAGTGCTGTCATGGGCTGTCTCATCTTTGATGTTTATTTCTCTGATATCAATATAATCTGATGATGAAGGCAAACTAGGGGCAGTTATCAAATCCCATTTTAATTCTCAAATTTTCCAGCAATGTACTCTGATAAAGTAAAAGCTCTACACCTCAACTCAGTGCTACACAGACTCTTGAGGGGGATCTCTGCTTACCTTTTCATGCTATGAGTGTCTGAGCACTCCATGAACTCCTTCACCTTACTAGAACCTAGTGATAAAGCAAATACCTACTCTGGAAACCTATACCTACACTACTACATCAATAGCACCAGGTGACATTATAGGTTTTTAGCGTATCATAATCCTTCTTTTTGGAATACAGTATCATTACCTATAAAGCAACCTTAAAACTAGCCTGAATGACTGGGTGGGTGATAACCACTTTACACTTGGGATATGTGGAGAAAGTCTATTTAATAAGGGACATTTTGAGTCTTCCACAAGTAATGGGTGATGTGGATGAGTTTCTTCTTTTCTTTTTTCTTTCAAAAATATTGTATTGCTTTATTCAGTTATACAACATAGTCTTCCATTTCCATAGAGCAATAAATAGACAGCAGAGTTAATACATTTTTTCCTAAGCATTCTTTTCCTTACAATCAAATTTATATCTAAACTTTATCTAACTATTAAATTGATAAAGTATTTACTATATATACATTTTTTTTCTTTTGGTTTATTTTGTTGGTTTATCATTCTAATTTCTTTATCACGGACCTCCTTGAAGCAATATACCTTTAGAAACTTAGTTTTTGTTATATTTTGTGGTATAGGTGATACTTTCCAAAACAAAGCAATTATTATCATCCACACCTGCATGTAGTGGAACATTATATAAAACTAAACATTTTTGAGCTACAAGTGTTCTGTCCATAATGGTTGACTACATGACTGTATTTTTCCTAGCAAGTTCCTTCTATTCTGCATTCAGTAAAAATGTTCCCCCTTTTAAGACTTCAACCATATACAACTGTGTTATTTTTTGTGATTCTAGCTATTTTATACAGAGTAAAAATATTCTGTTTAAGAATTTTCATTTATATATTCTCCAAAGTAATGAAGTTATAATACACTTACTAGATGTTGGCATTTTAAAGTAAACTTCATTTTTTTTTATTTTAATGTATTTGTGTCCAGTATTTAGCTACTGAATATGAATCTTGTTTTCTTATGATTTTATATGCATTACATAATTTGCATTCATTATTACTGCATGTATAAATTATCTTAACTAGCAGTTTGGGGTATTTTAAGGTGAATTCTATCATTCCTGTATTATTTTCTCCCTACAATCATATCAATCTAAGAATTTATTTTCTTTCAATAAAACATAATATTTTCATTTACTGCTTCTAAACCTATATTCAGTCCTAATGGAATTACTGAGAATAAATATATTTTACATTATTGTACCTGTATATGCATTTACATGTCTTTAGTAATTTGTAGATATTTTCTGTCGAATGGGTTAATTATATTATATTGAAAGTAACTTGATATTTGTAACCCAGACTTGTTAACTATTGCTTCTTTATTGAGCTGGATCATTTTGGAATTATTAACATTACATTGATGCAAATTTATTTTTCTGTTTAGCTTCACATTTACTTTCCAGCTGATATATAATAGTTTTAAAACTAAAAGCTATAATATAACTTTTTATATCTAGAAACCCTATCCCTCTATTAGTTCATGTTTTGATATGTTTTTGTAAGCTATTTTTGGGTTACTAGGATTCCCCAATAAATATGGCATTATTGTTTCTATTTTCTAATTTGAGATTTAGGGGGTGTTAAAGCTTTTAAAGATTTTGATAATAATATAATTTTAATCAGTAATAATCTGTCTTCAAAGAAAATTTAGTTCCATCAGCATGCAGTTTGATTGAGGTCCTGTATTATTTTATTCATGATTATTTCTATTATTATTTATAGTTGATGTTAGAGTAATTCCTTAGTCTTTTATTTTTTAACAATATAAAACACACACACACATAAATATTCAAGAGAGTATTTCTATTAATATCTTATTTGTAGTTAAAATTTAATAGTAATTATTTCTTATAGAAACCATTGTTTAAGTTCATCCATTTACTAAGATGTTGTGAAATTCTGTACCATTTTGGTAGCTTAGTATTATTTATTGCTAATGTACATGTTAAAAAATTATCAAATGATATTATTTGATATGATATGATATTATATCATATTGTATCATGTGATGGGTACACAGCCTGAATATCCTTCCTGTGTTTTTGTCAGTTTTCTGTGGGTGCTCCATTTTTTCAAACCTTACAAACTCGTGCACCATGTGGATAGGACACACTAAACTGGCCGTAAATGTGACAGTATGTGTCCATTTTCATGGTACAGATAAGGCAGGGCTAGCCACCTCTTTCCTGTAGTAGTTGGCATTGGTAACCTATGCATGACACTGTCACAGGAACCACCCTCATTCACACACACACACACACACACACACACACACACACACACACACACACACACACACACACACATGTACTTACCTTAACTGCCCCCACTGCACTTGCCAAACATACATTCACACATTTGCTCACATATGGAGCACCACACATGCACAAATGTACACACACCACCCAATACTACCTGTCCACTAAACTCTCTGACACTTACCTCTGTTTGGATGGATGAACACAAGATTTTGGCCATGTTCATTTGCACAAGTATCCAAGACTGCCCATGTTACTTTATCCATGCATTTCTTGAGGAGAGCACATAGCTAATTAGCAAACTGCACTCCTCTCCTTCAGAATGCCTCATTAGCACTGAGAATGACATCAAAGATGACCAACCACTGTGCTGCATATGTTCATGCAAAAGCAGTATATTAGGGCTGTCTCTGAATGGTCAATAGCTACTGTTAGGTAAAGACCTTGTGTATATCTTATAGTAACTTTTCTTGAATCAGCCCCAGAATAAAATTTTACAATTCAGTTGCATACAGAAACATATACTTTGAATACATACTAAACATCTAACAGTTCAATAACTAAAATACATAAAGTTAAGTAGGCAAGTTTAAAATAGATATTGTTTGTAAGAAAGAGAGTTGGAAATCATAGAAGTTTAGCAGAAAAAATAAATATATTAAGCAAGACAGTGAGAAAATGGAATAGTAGTGCCAAGCTATTCATATGTTCATAGATAAGTACTAGGCTTGCTGCCCTTGTGGGCTATATTAAGCTTAGCCAATTTCCCTTTCAAAAGTGAGAATCAAACCCTGTACTTTATGTTTGTGAAATAAATGCTTTAAGCATGATATCACCTCCCCATATATAATCAAAGTATACATTTAAATATATTACTTTATAGTGTTGAGAAAGGGTATTTTTCCTTCATCTATTATTTTTTTTTCTGATTATATCCAATTTCTTAAAATTTTAGCTGTAACAAACATTTTAGAGAATATAATTGTTCTTGTGTCATTCTTACTTAGTACACAAATAAAATTGCCCCCAAAATTAAACTTTATTTCATATGATTCAGTAAAATTTCAAGATGTTTTCTTTAAGATTTAGAATCAAGACCAGGTAACTATTGGATAATGTATATATTATAGCTTGGTATTCACTTACTACCACAGAAAACAATTCACTTATATCACTGTAAGTAAATTTCCCTCTTGGTTTTATTATTTTTTTCTGCAATATTAATTCACCTTGTCATTTGGATTTATAATTGGATCCAGTTAATGTGTCATAATTGTCTGCAGTGGCTCTGTCTTTATCCTCCTTACTTATATGCATATCTTGTATAAAAACATTATAAACATGTTAGTAAGTATTTATTTATTTTATTTATTTAACATTTGTTGACCGGGAAAGTCCAACTAGGTTCCACAGATCCTGTTTTCAGCGGAGGCCCGGGGAGAAATGCTCCAGAAGCATGTCTTTAGAATGTGGGAGGAAACCGGAGTACCCGGAGGAAACCCACGCGAATGCAGAGAGAACATGAAAACTCCATACAGAAGGCATCCCAGCCGAGAATCAAACCAGAGAACCTCTTGCTGTGAGGCAACAGAATTAACCGCTGCACCACTGCGCCGCCCTATTACTTAGACTATGGGCCAAATTCATTAAGGCACAGCAATGTGTACATGGAGGTGTACATACTGCATCCCTGATTCTGTGACCATCCTTACAGTGTGCTACACATTCCTCTAATACAAAGATGTGTGGCACCACAAAGTGCTGGCCCTGCAGCTATGCTGAGTGCTAATGAGGCACTCTGGGAGGAAAGACATATGCTAATTAGCCATGTGCTCTCTCCCCAGCTCTTCCTCCAGAAAGGCATCTATACAGCCAAGTGATTCAAGAAATCAGTCAGCTGTACAGATCAACATGGCCATCCCTATCACATTGTGGAACTGAATATGGTCAAAAGGACAGGCCCACTAGACATTAGGCATTACTTGTAAATTGCCATAATGCTAGCAATGGTAATATGGGAACTGAGGGTGGAGAGGACAACCAGACACCATGGGATTCTTTTTAAAGTGCCATACATACCTCCCAACCATACCAAATTACTCATTTTGTACCGAGTTTTGGGGTCCAAATAATGGGGTGCCATGATTCCTGAGTGGCACCCCCTAATTTCTGAATTTCCTGGCTGTTTTATTTGAAATTTTTTTCGGCTTTTTGAGCTGATGTCATCATCTGCACAATAACATCAGTTCCATGAAATGGCCTGCCAGCTTGTCAGAATTGAGCTCAAACAATAACATGAGTTCATTTCCGGCCAGCCGCAAGGGAATGGAACTCCTGTTTAAGTTGCAGGAACAAGCCGAAGGAATGGAAATCCAGCCACCCATGAGGGAACTGTTTAAGCTGCAGGAACAAGCTGAGGGACTTTAGCAGTGGTTTCCAAAAACAGAGTGAGGGCCCAGCCTAATTACAGAGGTAATAATGGGAAATGCTGTTAATGCAGAGCTAAGTTCCTTAGCTTTCTGTGTGTGTGCTAGCTTCAGCGGAAATATGAGAAATGCTGTTAATACAGAGTTAAGTTCCTTAGCTTTGGTAATGATGAGAGTTAAGTTCCTTAGCTTTCTGATAGAGGTAATGATGAGAAATTCCTTAGCTTTCTGATTCTGTTAATGCAGAGTTAAGTTTCTCCGATGCTATTAATGCAGAGTTAGGTTAAGTACCTTAGCTTTCCGAGTGTGTGTGCCAATGTGGTAATGATGAGAGTTAAGTTGCCAGATGTATGCTCTTTGGATGTGGTGTGGGTTTCAATGAATGTGAGTTTCAAAGGCAGAGACATTTTAATGCTAAGTGTATTTTCATTATGATACAGTATTGCTTTGTTTATCTAGATGTCTATTACTGTTTGTGCATTGCATTATAAAATGTAAATATAAAATCCAAATAATCATCGTACAAGTAAAGCAGTATGCACATTAGTCTTTATGGTAAATGGGGCAAAATAGCCAGGTAATGGGACATTGGAATGGCTGCAAGGGGATTCTGGTATATGTTCTTCAGTTTGCATTTGAAATCTGGTATTCCAAAATTCCATTAGAGTGGTTGGGGTTAGGCAATTATGTGTGCAAATTTTATGTTAATCAGCACACAGATTTGTACCTATTTTCCATGGGCTTTGTCCAGATTTTTGATGTTTCCAGGTTGAGAGGTATGGTACCATAATGGCCCCAGTGGTATTACAACATTGGGGTTTGGAGGACCACTGGACACCAAGGATGGCACTTTAAAATGCTGTAAAAGCACAGACATCATAACAAGGATCTGGGGAGGGGGATACACTAGATGACTATTTAAAGTGCTGATATGGCACCAACATCATGTACCATAATGGCATTAAAGTAATACAGGAAGGGGGAACCGTGTTAAGCCAGATAGAGTATGGACAGATACAGGTTTTGCACTGTGTGTGTGTGTGTGTGTGTGTGTGTGTGTGTGTGTGTGTGTGTGTGTGTGTGTGTGTGTGTGTGTGTATGTGTGTTCATCCATGTTTGATTACGTGTATGTGTGAGAGAGTCATGGTGGGATGCCACTACCTACACAAACAATGGGTTAAAACCACAACTAGCAAATTAGTCATAATCTGCACATCACTGGAGTAACTGTAATTCAGAAAAAAATACAAATTAACCAATAATGAGATCTAATCTTTTCATGGCTAGAAAGGTTTTGAATCACAAATGAGCATGTCATGGTAGAAGGGCCTTTCTAGCTTGAACTATACTGCTTGTGACAGGTACTTTTATGAAATTCTATGCATATCATTTCTAGTCATTATTTAGTCTTTTAATTAACATTCTTTTTAATGTCTTTACCATCTGGCTGATTTAAAATCTTTTTACTTTACAATTATAATACAATGGTGCCTCATTTACTATAACCTTATAAAATTCAAAGATACTTTCATCAAGTTTGATTGTTCTGAAAAACAGATAAACAACAAAGCTAACAATTAAATGTAAAACTCACTACCACTACACTGGGATCCATTGATTTCTCAGCTTATTTATTAACCAACTATGCTAAACTTCCAAACTATTGTATTAACTCTAAAACTCAGTGATACAAAGCTATTGCAGAAAATTTTACTATTTTAATGACTAACCTACTGAATAAACAACACCAGCATAACTTACAGTTTAGTACAATGCTGTGTATATTATGTATACAAAAATACTTAATAGTACGTTTATGATTATATAACTCCATCAAGGGTATTAAATTAGTTGGTATCTTATGCCAACAAAGCTTTTTTTAATTTGGTACTTACAAATAATGCATATATTTACCTACTAAATACTAAAGACTAAAATCAGAAAGGAGAGACAGAAGGAAGATAGAAAAGAAAAAGGGAGGGAGGTCTTGGTGTTTAATACTGTTAGATTAGTGTATCGACAAAAGTAATATATCCAAGTTAGAAACCACAACTTTATTGGTGTAAAATAATATTTTCTTATAAAAGGTATAGGATGGAGAAGTACATAAACACAGCAAAGGTTTCTTTCCCTTAACAAATCAAGCATGCAGTCTTGGGGAATATCCAGACAATGGCATTACCCTGACAAGGCCAAGATTCAAGACATCAACAGGACTCACAGCTTTCTGTAAAATATATCCTGCAGCCTGGCAATATCTCCCTGCTTTTGTCAGATCTCAACAATTTCTGAATTTAAAGCATCACTAAGGGAGCACTGTCAACAGGACATTGCTTGGAACTGCTTTAAATATACAGGATGTCGAATAGTGCTTGAAATGCTTTATATACAATGCTGGACAGTGCTTAGAAATGCTTTAAATATACATGATGTTGGACAGTGCTTGGAAATGCTTTAAATATACATGATGTTGGACATTGCTTGGAAATGCTTTAAATATATAGGATGTTGGACAGTGCTTGGAAATGCTTTAAATATACAGGATGTTGGACAGTGCTTGGAAATGCTTTAAATATACAGGATGTTGGACAGTGCTTGGAAATACTTTCAATAAACAGGATGTTGGACAGTGCTTGGAAATACTTTCAATATATAGGATGTTGGACAGTGCTTGCAAATGCTTTAAATATACAAGATGTTAGACAGTGCTTGCAAATGTTTTAAATATACAGGATGTTGAACAGTGCTTGCAAATGCCTTAATATACAGGATGTTGGAGAATACTTGCAAATGTTTTAAATATACAGGATAACTGTCTAACGTATCGGTCTCTCACAACAGATCTTTGAATATCATGCTGCTATGTGTAGAAACATACAACTTTGCAAGCATTAGTAACACTTATCAGCCAATGTCTTCTGATTTTCCTAGACACTGCTTGCAGATGCTTTAAATATACAAGATGTTGGACAATACTTGCAAATGTCTTAAATATACAGAATAACTGTTTAACATATTGGTCCCTCACAGCACCCACTCTGATTATCATGCTGCTATGATGTTTATAAACCTGTAACTTTGTAAATGTTACTTAGAATTTTCAGCCCATTTGCTCTGATCTTCCCAGATAATGTTCACTCCTGATTTACTGTATGCAAATAAAGTACATAGTTAAATGCATCACCTATTTGCCTTGTATGCAAATAATGTACATAGTTAAATGTATCATCTATTTGCCTTATACGCTACACCTGTTTAAAGCATGATGTATACCTCTGTTCAGGTTTCTCTTTATGCATACTCTCTTTGTGTTGCTCTGTTTCCTCTTAATTGTATTTGTGCTCCTCTCTGAGACTAACATATCTAACGAGGGTCAGTAGACCAGCCTACCAAACTAGTTAACAACTGGCAAACAAATAACTAAATAAAATGTTTATTTTAACTCATTGCTTCCTGCAAATGTACAGTTATCATGAGAGGAGCATTTATATCCTGTATGAGTATTCCGGTCTTTACAGACGACTTCCTGTACTCTTGAAATGAGTATACTTGTCACAGTTTTCAAAGTATAATTTCTGAGGTCCTGGTAAAGGTAAATACAAAAAATTAAGACATATACAATCTGATATGATTTGCTAAGCAATGGTTAGCATTTGGTCTATAGAGCTGGAGTTATTAAGGAGTGTTTACAAGAGGTTGTGAAAAAATAGGAGATTATTTCCATGCATACCTCTGAACCTCTCAGCGCAAGAAATCTGGACAAAGACAGGAATAATGAGGGTACAAAGGCCTAAAAATACGGACAGATTTTAAATATTGCTCCTATAAACTTAGAAAGCTACTAATATAAGATATTTTAAATTATGCATTTTCTGAAAGAATTAAAGTCAGAAATTCAAATGTCTGTCATTATTTTGTGTTATTTAGTTACTTCAATCCTCTTCTGTGCAGAGTCTGCATGTCCTGCCTACGATCGACTAAACTTTAAAAGACATGTAGGAAGGTGTGTTAGTGTGTGTGTGCCTTCTCTGAAGGTTGGGCACCAGACTGGCAACTAGACACCGTAAAAAAATCTACTACCAATCATAAGCAGACCGGTGATCCACTGTGTCAACCCCTAACTGGAAAAAGCCAAAAGAGGATTTATTTAGTTACTTCAATCCTCAGTGATTCACCAGAAAACCACAAACTTTATGAGGAACAGACCAAAAATATGAGGCAAAAATCTGGGCATTCTGCAAAAATCTGTACATTTGAGAGGTATGTTTCCATGCTTACATTAATAATGCAAAAAACAGAGTGTGATACTGTCATGTTAGAGTGGTATATTTAAGTGGTGTGTGTTAGTAAAACATTACTTTGATACAAGATGGGTAATTTGAAGACATTTTGAGAGTTAAATGCTCTTTTCATAAACCAGTTATGAACATTACCTATATTTTCATACCTGCATTATTTTTTTATAAAAGCTCTGTGACATACATGTGAATAATCGGTCCTATCTTACATGGAACATTAAGGTTTACAATGTTCCTTTTGATACTTATCATCTAACACAAATGGTTTTGTACAGCAATATTGTGAAATTACATGAATAATTTACATAGATCTGACAATACCACAAAACAACAGCATGCTATCACCTCATGTCATGTTTTCATTGGAAAGCTCTTTAATTAGTGAATAATTTCCTCACTGATATATTGGAGCTTTCCTGTACATTTACAAAGATATAACCCTTTTTATCATAATGCTAGTATTTTTGGCAAAGAAAATACAGTTTTTCTTTCATAAATATGTAGTATAAAATCAGTGTAGAGAGACAAACCTTTGATACTAACACCAGTGTGCAGCCCACTGCATATCAAAGAGCTACAATATTTTACATTTCTTGTAATTCACACTATTTATCACATATTGTTAACTTAGTAAAACACATTGCTTTGTAGATAATTTTGGAGAAAAACTTTAAAGAAGCAAGTAGTTTCTTGGCTTAGAAGATCTCAGGAAACAAAGGTGTTAATTAGCCTGATGCTGGTCAGGATTAAAGGAGTTAATGAAGATATCAGTTTGTGGTAGATATGTGAGAGTTCCTATTTTCCAAACTGCAGAATGTACATATTTTGTTTGTATCCTGCTTTAAATTATGACAACACACATTTGTCTAAGTTAAGTCCTCTTGGATGATTTGAGTGTCTTCAGGAGAGATGAAGACAACTCGAAGCAGGCAATCATCCACAAGCCTGATGAGCCAGAGACCTAAAGTGTCAGATTGCACATCAGAGATGTAAGTGCAAGTAGAAATGGTCCCAAAACAGAGCCATGGGGTGCACTACTTGTAAAAAGTCTCTTGGAGGATAGTAGGCCATTTTCTCTAACAGTCCATACAACTAGCAACAATGAGAAAATCAAGACCACTGGTTCAGATCCAAAAGTATTTTATTCTCTAGCGCCTCAGTACAAATCCTTCCAGGAGTTACAAAATTTGGCTAAAAATGTGACACCTTTTATACAAAAAACACAACCTCAATCAATCAATAATGCAATCAAACAATTAAATAAAATACTTCCAATTAACCTCTCCATTCAGTCCCATAGGGACCAAAGTGTCATATTTAAGAATAAAGACAGACTCTTTATATAACAGTTTTTCT